>NC_069687.1:18289924-18592954 GCF_023699985.2 Odocoileus virginianus | reverse complement strand
TGCGGTGCACGTGTCTCTTTCAGATCTGTTTTCCTTGGTGCGTATGCCCAGGAGTGGGATTGCTGGGTCATATGGCAGTTCTATTTCCAGTATTTTAAGGAATCTCCACACTGTTCTCCATAACAGCTGTACTAGTTTGCATTCCCACCAACAGTGTAAGAGGGTTCCCTTTTCTCCACACCCTCTCCAGCATTTATTGCTTGTAGACTTTTGGATAGCAGCCATTCTGACTGGCATACAATGGCACCTCATTGAGGTTTTGATTTTCATTTCTCTGATAATGAGTGATGTTGAGCATCTTTTCATGTGTTACCCATCTGCATGTCTTCAAAAAGAAAATTTTAAGTAGACAAATTGATTTATTTACAATTGTGTAAATGACTTACTTATATAAATGTGAACCATGGTGTTTAGAAAAATGTGTTTTATTATTTTTATTTAGAGATAAAGAAAACACAATATCTGAAATTTGTGATCTGGAGAATCATTATGATACCAAGTCCAGTAGGCAATAAGTACTTATGAGGTTTTCTTTAGTGCAGTGTGGTAAATTATTACAGTGAAATACTATTAACTGCAAGTTCACACATAGCAACTAAATGCCAAGAAATTCTTTCTGGTGCTTTGCTCATACGAGAACTCAAACTGAGGTTAGTTTTGATTTTTAATTAATACAAAACCAAAGATCTTCCTTTAAAACACTCTATTCCCAGGAGTGTGTTCTTCCAATTTCTAATGAAAAATAAACACTAGGTCTACTAAGCTTGTGCTAGGTTTAATTGGGATTTGCTTAATATTTCTTTTCACAAACTCTTGGACCAAATATGTGATTTCACCTCTACTGTAGAGGGTTTTCTGTCTTATATTTACACATATAATTTAACTGTTTATTATATTCTATCAATCCTGCCTAATTTTTTCCAATTTCATTTAAAATGTAAGAGAGGAAGAAGGAAAAAGAGGTTACAAATTAAGGAGATAAATCTACTGGTAGACTGTATAATTTTATGAATACTTAAGAAGAGAGTTGAGGTGATACATTTGTCTGATGGGAAAGAGGGGAAAAACAAAACATACAAATAAATAAAACATTGTTAGACATAGTCAATTAAAGGAATAGTAGTGAAGAAGTGGAGAAGGAAATGGCAACCCACTCCAGCTTCCTTGCCTGGAGAATCCCAGGGACGGGGGAGCCTGGTGGGCTGTCACCTGTGGGGTCGCGCAGAGTCAGAGACGACTGAAGTGAGCAGCAGCAGCAGCAGTGAAGAAGTAAATCTGTTAGTGTTATAAAACTCTAAAATTTAAAATAACGCATGGCCTCGTAATGAAGACTGAGTGCCATTTATTTATATATTGCTTTCTCATTATTGACATATTTCACAATGGGAAAGCAATTATTTCCCAAAGTAGGGGAGAAAAATGCTTCTTCTTGCAACAGATAGCTAACTAACTAGTTACAGACATATCTTACAACTAAATCCTTGTAAAAATGTATAAACTGTATATATCCTCCACACAGCAATTTTGGACATATTTCTTTACTACAGATATTCATGGAGAAGGAAGTATGGGATGATCATGTTATTCCTTATAAATTTAATAGTATATGAATCTAAGTGTAGTATTAGGAAAGATATGTCATTACAGTTTTATAATATTTTGTTACAAAAATTAGTTGCACAGAGAAGGTAAAATAGTACACCTATATATTTACCTCCTAGATTCTAGAATGAACATACAGCTGTATCATTTCTCTATATACTTGTCCATTTGTCAACTTATCTCAGTTTTCTGATGGTTTTCAAACCAAGTTACAGACATAATCCATTTCATCTCTAGATTTCAGCAAGTATAAGAGTAACCACAGTTCAATATTTGTTTAGGTTATTTCATTTGTTTTAGGTAGATTTATACAGAGATACATACAAACCCTTATTCACAGTGATATAAACAAAATCCTGAGAATTTCGAGAAATGTGTATATTATATAATTGAAACTTCTGTCATGATAAACAATTACCATCTCCTTAGAAAGTTCCTACAAGTTCTTTCCCAGAGTTCTCAATTCTATTCCCTTAAAGGTAACCACTCTCCCAATTTTTTTCACTGAAGATTAGTTTTGCGTATTTCAGAAACTCACAAATTGAACCATACATCTTCAGTTCAGTTCAGTTTGCTCAGTCGTGTCCGACTCTTTGTGACCCCATGGACTACAGTTCACCAGGCCTCCCTGTCCATCACCAACTCCCGGAGTTTACCCAAACTCATGTCCATTGAATTGGTGATGCCATCCAACCACCTGATCCTCTGTCATCCCCTTCTCCTCCCCTACTTCAATCTTTCCCAGCACTGGGGTCTTTTCCGATGAGTCAGTTCTTCACATCAGGTGGCCAAAGTATTCGAGCTCAGCTTCAGCATTATGTGCTTCCAAGAATATTTGGGACGGATATCCTTTAGGATGGATTGGTTGGATCTCCTTGCAGTCGAAGGGACTGTCAAGAGTCTTCTCCAATATCACAGTTCAAAAGCATCCATTCCTTGGCACTCAGCTTTCTTTATGTCAGGGGAGTGTAATCTCCTCGGTTCTGTCTTTGTCACAACAAAAATTTGAAGCGACAGACATTAACGCCATCAGGACATCAGAGCTCTCGGACAGCCCGTGTTATAGCTCTCGGACAGATCAGTTTTATTTAGAAAATAAAGGAAAATACATCCTCAAGGCATGAGGGTATGCTGACCCAAAAGACACTAAGAGAAGAGAGAGAGAGAAGGAGTATGCACTTGTGGGAGAGAGACCCCCAGCCCTTTGGCTCCTCTTTTATGTTTTTATTTTTTCCCCTCCCCCTGGACCTGCCCTATGTAAATTGGGCTAGCCAAGAGTGCTGTTTGTTCTATCTGAGGTCCTCACTGGGACCTTCCTTTGTTCTATTTTCGTGGGCTTTTCCCCTTCCTCCTTGTTTAGCCACCGCCATTCTGGACTCCTTTTTTTCCCTATTCTAACACCTGAACAGTTACTAAACACAAATTTAATAAAAAAAATCCTAGAATTTAATACTCTGTAGAAGAAAATGAGGAATTAAGCAAGAATATCAATTTTCCATATAGATCCAGGAATGGGCTTACATGATATATCCAATTGTTTGAGAAGCATAAATTAGTAGGGACAAAAGAAAGCCTTTGACCTTTCAACAGAGAGTACTGCATCTTTATAAACATGATCCAATCAAAATCAGGAATCAGTTCACTTAGATGGACTTTGTCTCTTTTCTGAGTGGAAGGTTTAATGAAACAGGGCAAAAGAAAGGAGTTATAGAGGCATAGAAACAGACAAGGTCGATGCTTTTTAATACCACAGTCAGCTAGGCAAAGGTGATCTTGGGGAGGCACAGAGTAAGTGGTGGCATGAAGCAAGATCTTAATTCTGTGCCCAGGAATTACATCTTGGTAGCCTGGATGAAAAAAAGGAATCCTAGTTGCCAGACCAGCAAGGGCTAGAGGGTAGAAGCTATTTTTCCCTGGTTCTTGACCCCAGTGAAAAATGCATTTCTCATAGGGGCAAAGGCTGTAAACACAGGCACAAATTTTATTATTGGAGACATAGGATGACTGCAAGTGGAAGAGAAAGCTTGTTTAAACAGAGAAAGCTTGTTTAGTTAATATGGAAGCAAGGCAGAGCCGCATACCCAAAGAGAAAGTGTATTAATGAGAGAAAGGGTGTTAATCCCTGTTAATGTTGAGCAGCATAGGAAAGAGGTGGTTAAATGATTTTATAGGGCAGTTCTTCCAGGTCTTTGTTTACCTTTGGCCAATTATCTGGTTTCTTTTTCCAATCTGACCTGTGCTAGGACCCTCTCTGACATGTGTGCCCAACTTTCTTTCCAATATGGATTCAATGTAAAGCTGTCTAGAAGAAGCATGACTCATTATGACTTGGCATCCCCTTATTTTTGAACCCTAAGAAGTGTTTCTGCACATCTGTGATGTCTCCTGTGCCCAAAAAATGGGAAATATATGGCCTCTTGACCTTTTACTCAAACAAGGTTTAACCCTCTGTTCCTGCATAACTGTTATCCTAAGGTGTCCACAGGAGACAGAGCCTGGCTATTCACCTTGTTTCAGTTGTTACTTCCATTTCAGAGACCAAACAGGAGGCTGGTTGTAAATATCTAACCTGGAGCCCACCTATTGAGCTAGTTGTAAGGGTCCCACCTTAAGTCCACTTTTTTTTCCCTATCCCATGAAGTGTAAACAGGAAGCTAGTTGTAAATGTCTAGCCTGGGGCCCATCTATCTCCTGCCTCAAAGGCAATTTAGTTTCCTTTATTAATCCCAAATTCATTTGTTTTCTCTTTATAGTCTCTACCAACATTGTAATGAGAAATGCAATCAATATAGATTTCACTCAGATTAGATTTCACTCAATATAGATTTCATTGGTAAACAGTCCAATGAAACAAAAATGCATCCAGTAAAATAGTCATTGTATCTTAATCTACTTTTCATAACTTTGGGAATTAACATGTACAATTATTTATAATAAAAACTAATGGAAAAATGAAGGAACCATCCATAAGTATATAAATTATACTGCTGGATTTCTATGTTTTCTCCATACTCTTATTAAATCTGTTGTAAAATATACTTTACAGTTTCCATTCTTAACCTGTCTCATGTTTAACCTTCCATTTGAATGTCTTATATTTCAAATAAGACATTTATCTGTAGGATGAATGACAGTGAACCTCAGAAGTAGTATTATAAAACTAAATCTAAATTTAATTGCACATTTCAAAATGCCAGTATAATAAACAAAATGAAGGTGTTCTGAGCCCAAACTACTTTATTTCTAGATGAGAAATTTGTTTTAGAAATGCACATTTTTTAACATGCCAAATAAATATGATTGCAAAGTAAACATTTGAAAGGTGAAGTCTGACAATTGATGACTAAATGTATTGTCAGTGGGAAAAACAGTAATCTTTGAGAAAGATATGTACACAATTAATCATAATGATTAAACCAACAAAACTGTAATACCTGTCTGTATTCAAAGAATCAAGAAAATTGAAGCAATAGGATTTCAAATTATGCAAATGAGAAGAAAAAGGCATTTTAAAAAATGATGATTTAAAGTATTTTAACCAGTTTTGAGTAGGGTTTCAGACAAATATTACAGCACATTTCTCAGCCATTTCCTGATCCTTTAGCCTCTATTTTGCCCATTTCCTGTCTGCCCATTTCTGTTCCCTTCTAAACTTAGAAGAATCTAATTATAGAAATGAGATCACTAGGGAATTTAACCTATCTCTTGTTACTCATTCTTGAATGCACACTATGCCTTGTCTAACCTTGATTCTTTTCCTAGATGAAAATAGGTAAGAATGAAGAATTAAGTAAATAAAGAATGATTAGCTCTCTACTCCCAACAACACCCTAAGCAATCCTGCATGCAGATCAGGAGGGCAAGATAATATCTAAAGAAATAGTCAATCAGTTTGCACTCAATGGAACATAGTTCAGAACCCAACCTCCTACCTAGATGATTCACTGAGATTCTTCCTCATTTCCGTCCCCCCCACAACCCCTAAAAACTGTCCTAACTGAGCAGAATCTTCAGAGTTGGTCTCTGGAGTCCATCATCTCCCTAGATTGGAACTTTCCTAATTAAAGCACCTTTCCTTTCTAGTAAGACTTGCCTTTTGAATTATTGGCCTGTGAGTGAGGAGAAGCCAAAATTAAGTTTGGAAACACTGATGCAAGTTTTAATAGTGTGCTTTCCTTGGCTCCAGTTGTATTTCTAAATCACTAGAGAGTCAGCTCTGTGACTTTCTGGAAGTCATTTCTATATTTACAACCAGATCTTGTGTATCCTACCTGTTATGGACTGAATTGTGTCTTCCTCAAATTGTATGCTGAAGTCCTAACCCCAGGTACAACAGAATGTGACTGTATTTAGAGATAAGACTTTTAAAGGGGTAATTAAGTTAAAATGAGGCCATTACGGCTGGAATCAATGCAATATAACTGTTGCCCTTATAAAGAGATTAGCATATACAGAAATGCACCAGTACCACACATGTAAGGAGTGATGACCATGTAAAGGGTTAGAAAGGGACAGACATTTGTAAGCCAGGGCAAGAGGTCTCAGAGGAAACTAACCCTGCCAAAAACTTGACCTTGATGCCAAATCTCTGGAGGTGTGAGAAAATAAATCTGTGTTCTAAGTCATTCAGCTTATGGTATTTTGTTACGGTGTGTGTACTCAGTTGATAAGTTGAGTCAGATTCTTTGCTATCCCATGGACTGTAGCCTGCCAGGTTCCTCTGTCCATGGGATTTCCCAGGTGAGAATATTGTAGTGGATTGCCATTTTCTCCTCCAGGGTGTCTTCCTGACCCAGGGTTCAAACCCACATCTCCTCCATTGGTAGGCAGATTCTTTACCACTGAGCCATCTAGGAAGCCCGTGTTGCTTCCTAGAAAACTAACACATTGTCATTTCTAAGATCACTGACCTAAATATTGTACTTAATTAACTCTCTCTGGTAAAATACATAGTTGGTTTATTTTATCTTTTCTCTGGATTGACGGCTTGTGTATGTGCATGCTCAGTCAACTCAGCTGTTTCCTAATCTGTGCAAAATCATGGACTGTAGCCCACCAGGTTCCTCTGTCCATGGGATTTTTCTGGCAAGGATAGTGGAATGGGTTGCCATTTTCTCCCCTAGGGGATCTTCCTGACCCAGGGATCAAACCAGCATCTCCAGGAGCTTCTGCATTAGAAGGTGGATTCTTTACCACTGAGCCACTAGAGATGGACATAATGTTTAACAATAAAATTAGGTAACAGAGAAATAGTCCATTGTTAACATGTAACACACCTTCTTTATCCATTCCTGTGTTGATGGACATTTAGGTTGCTTCCATGTCTTGGCTATTGTAAACAGTGCCTCAATGAATACTGGAGTGCATGTATCATTTTGGATCATGTTTTCCTCCAGATATATGCCCAGGATTGGGGTTGCAGGGTCATTTAGTACCTCTAGTTTTAGTTTTATAAGGAACCTCCATACTGTTCTCTTGGAGAAGGAAATGGCAACCCACTCCAGTATCCTTACCTGGGGAATCCCAAGGACAGAGGAGTCTGGCAGGCTATAGTCCATGGGTTCACACAGAGTCAGGCAAGAAGGCAAGACTGAAGCAACTTAGCATACTGTTCTCCATAGTTGCTATACCAATTTACATTCTCACCAACAATGGAGGGGAGTTCTCTTCTCTCCACACTCTCCAGTATTCATTGTTTGTGGATTTTTTGACAATTGCCAATCTGACCGGACTGAGGTGATCTCTCATTGTAGTTTTTATTTGCATTTTTCTAATAACTAGTGATGTAAAATATCTTTTCATGTGCCTATTGACCATCTGAATGTCCTTTTTGGTGAAATGTCTATTCAGGTCTTCTGCTCATTTTTTGAGCGAGTTGTTTGTTTTGATGCTGTTAAGCATCATAAGCTGTTTATACATTTTTGAAACTAATCTCATCAGTCATGTCATTTGCAAATATTTTCTCCCAACCTATGGGTTGGGAGACATTAAAAAGAATGGATAATGCCATTTGCAACAACATAGATGGACCTAGAGAGTGTCATACTGAGTGAAGTAAGTCAGAGAGAGAAGGAGAAACATATGATATCCTATATATGTGAAATCTAAAAACATATGATGCAAATGAACATACTTACAAAACAGAAAGAGGCTCACAGACTTAGATAATGAACTTACGGTTGCCAGAGGGAAGGGAAAGTTAGGGACTTTGGGAAAATCATGTACACACTGGTATATTAAAATGGATAGCCAACAAGGACCTATTGTATTGTAGAGCACATGGAACTCTGCTCAATGTTATGTGTCAGCCTGGATGGGAGGGGAGCATGGGGAGAGTGAATACATGTATATGTATGACTGAGTCCCTTTGTTGGTCACCTGAAACTACCACAACACTGTTAATTGTCTATACTCCAATACAAAATAAGACATTTAAAGTTTGGGGAAAAAAATCAAGTAATAGATGCTCAGAATTGGAAATCTGCAATTGCTTATCTGAACTGGGTGGGTTTGAAGGCAAAGATGATTCTATTCTTCTTGGAGATGGAAATCAATAATGCATGACACACAATGGCAAAAGAGTTAAATTATCACAAAATCAGCCTACTGGAATCAACATTGGTAGACTGAGCAGCTAGGTTTGATTTGCATAGTTTGAATGAAAAATTCAAGTGATAGGGAACAACCCTCAAGTTCTTCAAGTCCAAAGAGTTGAAAAATAGAAAAAATGGCAACCTCAGGGCTTAACACCCTATTTGAAAGAATGAAGAGAAGTTAAATAAGTAAATCACAGAAGAGAATATTTGAATGCCTATAAGACGAAAAGTTGTTGAGCATCATTTTTTTTTTTTTTTAATTTGGAAAGTGTATTTTGGGAACACTTTAAGCAAAAATGAAATGAAACATTTAATTCTAGTAAAGTAAATGGCATCAAACTAGTCCTGTGTGTGTTAGCATTCAGTCGTATCCGAATCTTTGTGACTGCATGAGCCCGCCAGGCTCCTCTGTCCATGGGATTCTCCAGGGAAGAATGCTGGAGTGGGAAGCTGTTCCCTTCTCCAGGGATCTTCCTGAGCCAGGGATCAAACCCAGATCTCTGGCATTGTAGGCAGGTTCTTTACTGTCTTAGCCATCAGGGAAGCCCTAGCAGCAAGAATGAGAAGAAAATGAACAATATACAATGGATTGCAATTTCTGGCTAGTGATTGACAAGCTCCACAAGGCTACAAGCTCTGAGAGAAGCAAAATTAATGAGATGAACTCCCTGAAAGCCAGGGTTCTCAGCCTGTGACAATTTTTTTGCTAAGGACAAAGTAGGGAAGCCTCATTGAGCTAGGAACTTTCTATTTTTCCTTATCCTAACTGGTGCCTTTTTATTAGTGTCCTTTTACTGCTTCCAGAGAACCCTTTGTTGTCCTTTCTCAGTATTCCTCACAATCCTTAATCCCTACTTCCCTTCTGGTCTAAGTTGGGAATCTTTTGATTGTTTACAATGAGAAATATTAGTGCACTTCCCCTGATTCAAGAAAAAGTTTCCAAAACAACAATAGTAAAGCACTTAAAATTTTTCAGCCAATCTTGGCATCCAAACAAACAAGCAAAAAAGAACCCTTAATTAGTAATTATCTCATAAGCAAACAAGCATTAATTATTTCTCAACTTTTATGAAGACCATATATCATATAACTGGAAAAGAAAAAAAAAACTAATTTTTGTATTTTCAAGGTTTTAATTGGAAAATATGTGCAGAAAAAATTAACTGTAATGACAACAGTCACTTTCTATGAAAGATAATATTTCATGCCTGGTTCATATAGAGTAGTAAATGTTTTGAGTTGATTTATTTATGATATAAATGCTTATATGAAAGCATATCACATCAACTTTCATTATGATTTTATATTCCAAAATGATCATACACCCTTCTACTTCTGAGAGATGTAAATGTTCTGGAAATCCTGATTAAATTTCATCTTGTAAGTGGAACTACAACTTAAACATCTTGAATTTGTGTGAAGAGTACTAATAGATAAAACTCACACATGTAAGACATTTTTAACTATTTCCCATTGAAATAAATCATAAATGTATATTCATGATTTTAAAGGAATAATAAAATGAGTATGTTGTGCTAGAAAGAATGCCAAGCTTGGTTTTTTTTTGCTCAAACATGCTATGAATTACCTAAGACTTGATTCATTCTTAAAAGTTAATCTTAAAAATTAAAGTTGCTTTTATTACTTCTCTATGGCAATTCTGATGGTTTTACCCTCTTCATTTCTTTAGAGAAGAATCCAAACTAGAAAATTAAAAAGTACAGCATTAAAAATATCTAGATTCTCCCTCAAGTTCTGTGTGTTTCACATAATCAATGCAGTAAAAATATGTTTATGCCAAGTGAGTATCAATGGTTCATTGATAAAGAATCTTATTTTATAACCTTGCATTTGATTCAGTTTAATTAAATATAGCAAACTTTTTTTTGTTTGTTTTCTAAATTTCTCGATGAAGGACCAGACTACAGGTGCAGTGAGAAGGAAAATAACACCTTGCCTTGTCCTTGAGAGCTCATTATTTACAGTGATTGTTAAACAGAAAGATAAAAAAAAAAAAGCCAATGTATATTTTACCATCTACATTTGATTTTATTTCTCAGATATTATGGAGAAATTTGTGTTCATCTGCCAAATTCACTTGTTGAAATTTTCACTTACATTACATTAAAGAAGTGATTAAGTTAAAATAAAGCTGCTAGGATGGGCCCTAATGCATTATGACTGGTATTCTTGTAAAAAACAAAACTTTGAAAATATAAAGAATATTTATGTTGCAGAAAAAGGGGGGGTGAACGTGTGATACAGCATTATTAACTAAAGTACATATTTTGTTCAAACTTCACAAAATTTTATGCTAGTGTCCATTATTTGTTTTCATACCTTATTCAATGCTTTACATTGTATTAGTTGAATTGAGCAGCCTCAGCAGCATGCAACAAATTCTGATAAATTCTCTTTTCATTTTTATTTTATTACAAATATTTTCTGATTTTCCTTGTTATGGCTTCTTAGATACAGTCATAATTAAAAAGTGGACATTTAATGTCCAATACATGAGGTTTTCAAATTATCATTGATATTAACTTCTCATTTTGATGTTAATTTCTCATTTAAATGTTTTCTTCTCCACAATTGCCCTCTGAGGTTCTTCAGCCTTTTCACTTTACTGGCTTTCAATGACTAAGTCAAAGATGTCTCTTGGCAAATGTCACATTGAACTTGAAAATATGTGGGCTATTTCCAAGTGTTTTGATATTAAGTTCTAACAATTACACAGTGATAAAAGAAAAGAATCTATATGATTTCAATACCTTTAGACCACTAAATTTTTGAACCTTATTTTATGTACCTGGATGTGTTCCAGTGTCCCTTGGTTAATAGTCTATGGGAACTTGAATAGAATTTATATCCAGCTGTTGTGTGAAAATTGTATAAATCTCAATTATATTGAATTGATTCATAGTGGTTTTCAGGCCTACTATATCCTTCTATTTTTCTGTCTGTTCATTCTATTAATTTTTGAGAGTTTGATATAGAAACTTCAACTAAAAATCTTAATATATCTGCTTAAAATAATTATAACAGTGAGATTATATGTAGTTTTAGCCTGTATTTTCCAAGTCTCCATACTTGCAAATGTGTTATCATCATTTCATAATTAAAAAATAGGTATAAACTTAGTCTTAATCATTGATTATGTCAACCTAAATGCAATTAATTATAACTAGTGTCACAGGTAAAAATAAAACTTAAAAAAAAAAGGAACTTTGGACACAAAAGTTACCAGGAATGTGCGCATACGCAGAGAAAGACAGACTTTTGCAATCTGAGAAGAATGGCCCTCAGAGCAACTAACCCTTCCATTTCCTGAACTTCTGGCCTCCAGAACTGTGAGGAAATAAATTTCTGTTGATATGACATCCAGTCTGTGCAGTCTGTGGTATTTTGCTATGGTAGCTTTAGCAATCTAACTTAGCAGATTACAACTCGTTATTTAAAACACAAGTGCATTCTCAGTCATGTCTGACTCTTTGCGACCTCATGGACTGTAGCCCTCTAGGCTTCTCTGTCCTTGGGATTTTCCAGGCAAGAATACTGGAGTAGGTTGCCATTTCCTCTTCAGGGAATCTTTCTGATTCAGGGACCAAACATGATTGTGGCTCCTGCTTTGGCAGGCAGACTCTTTACCATTGAGACACCTGGGAAGCTTTAAAAAACATATACATTTATTCAATATATTTTTGGAAATGGGTTCTTTTCATTGGATTCTCTACAATATAAAATCAAGTAACAAGAGAGCCACCATCTCTGATTTTAACATATATTCAAAGTGAGAAAGACAACTACTGCATATGTAATGACAGGTTTGATGAGTGTGGAAAAAAAAATTGTACAGTTCATTATAAGATCAGACAACAGGAAACCTCAATAAGATTTATCATGAGGCTTTTTCCTGATGCAATTATTTCAAATCTATTCTAAATTGTGTTTGAGCTAGCTAAGGAAATTGGCAGGGAAGAAGAAAGTGAGGAGAAATCACCAAATCATCATTAAACTGAAACTAAGTTGAAACAGTTGATGCAGAAAAACAGGAATAAACTGGTGGAAAACAAAACTCATAGTTGTTCTCTGACATAAAGTAAAGTGTGAAAGAGAAAATTATAATTATAGCTTGAAATCTTGAATTTGATATTCTGCGATGCAAACTAGTGGGCTCATTGAACATTGAGTTAAATAAAAAGTGTACAGGTAACAAAACTGTTCCTGGCTAGCAAGTACCTATATTGTAACAGTACAGAGTCAAATAAAATTCATAATATTGAACAAGATCAGATGCTGCCTATATTTCCTAAATGATATGCTACTTTTTAATTGCTATATCCATTGGTTTACACACTGCCTATGCTATTTTCACACTACAATGCAGAATTAAGTAATTATGACAAACACTGGACACCACAAGATAAACTCACTTTCTAGTTATGCTTACTCTCTGGTCCTTTACAGAGAAAATTTGCTGAGTCCCCAACATAATTATCAAGAGAATGCAGAATTAAAAGAAAAGACTCTCAGAGAGTGTAGACTAGAGGGATATGAATATTCTGCACCAATAAATAAGGTGGAGGAGAGATATCTAAGCAGAAGGTCCAAAGAAGTGCACAGACTTTAAGGTGAACAAAATAGGAAAGTGAATGCAAGGAAACAGAGTTTCAAGGAAGAATGAGAGATTGACTGAATCAAGAAATATGAGGATTGAAAAATAAGTATACAGCAGTCACTGATGCATTAACAAGGACAGCTGTGGTCGAACCATGTAAATCCAGTAACGGTGAATAAGATTGAAAAATGGGTGTTGGAACAGGTTGTTGAATGTTTTCAAATTAGCATGATGGAGAGAGAAAGATGATTGAGTTGAGGTCTATAACCTATTTGCCTAAAAGTCAGCGGGAGATAAAGGACCATTTGCGGCATTTGCTGTTGTCTAAATGGAGCAACCTGAGGATAATACTGAATGCCAACCAGTGCACAATGCACCTCAGTACCTGATGGAAAATGTCAGGGGGCTGTAAGCAAACTAAACGGAGGTCTTTCTAGCTAAAGTGATGCTGTAGTGAAAGACAGAGAGGCTATAGAGAAGTAATACAGCGGAAAACAAGAAAGGTAAGTAGACCTTAGGGGTCATCACTCATTCATTGAATGCACAGTTGAGATAGGAGTGAGATTTAAAGGCTTTGCCATTTATTACCTGTTGGATTTGGGGCAAGTGTCTGCTTTGCCAGGTGGCTCAGATGGTAAAGCATCTGCCTGCAATGCAGGAGATCAGGTTCGATCCCTGGGTTGGGAAGACCTTCTGGAGAAGGAAATGGCAACCCAGTACTGTACTCTTGCCTCCAATGGTGGGGGGAGCCTGGTAGGTTACAGTTCGTGGGGCCACGAACAGTCAGACACAACTGAGTGACTTTTACTTTCAGTTGGTCACACCACATGAGAAAACTGAAAATTTCCCAAACTTCACATCATAATACTACTAAGTAGTATCACATTTTATAAGGACGGGAAATATCAGCTTTAAATGAGACATGTTGGAAGAAAGGGCTCTAATCTTAACCAAACTGCATCACATTTTATCTTGAATACTGTGTAAAAATAAATAAATAAATAAAAATAAATGGCTCATAAGGGCTATTGATTATTGTGGTTAGAATAAATTCATTCATTTTACCCTACACTTTATCAGACATGATGAAAGCTATTCAGTAAGTCCCACAGCCTAAAGGGAATAGCATTATTATAAAATCCTGCTGAATGTTACTTATTTTATTCTAACTATAAAAGAAAATGAAGTTAAATCCACTTTTTTTGTAATATTGTACTCTACATCACCATCCTCCCATTCAAGCAGAATATCTAAACTTGCAAGCTGATTGAATCCAGAAATCAAATTTGAATTTCATCACAATCAAAATAAAATTGATTCGTTATAGAAATAATCAGTTCAGTTCAGCCACACAGTCATGTACAATTTTTTTGGAACCCCATGGACTACAGCATGCCAGGCCTCGCTGTCTATCACCAACTCCTAGAGCTAACTCAAAGTCATGTCCATTGAGTCAGTGATGCCACCCAACAATCTAATCTTCTGCCATCCCCTTCTCCTCCTGCCTTCAATTTTTCCTAGCATCAGGGTCTTTTCCAATGAGTCAGTTCTTTGCAATACGTTGCCAAACTATTGGAGCTTCAGCTTCAGCATCAGTCCTTCCAATGAATAGTCAGTGTTGATTTCATTTAGGATTGACAAGTTTGACCTCCTTGCTGTCCAAGGTGCTCTCAAGAGTCTTCTCCAACACCACAGTTCAAAAGCATCAATTTTTCATTGCTCAGCTTTCTTTATGGTTCAACTCTCACATCCATACATGACTACCAGAAAAACCATAGCTTGGACTATGTGAACCTTTGTCATTAAAGTAATGTCTCTGCTTTTTAATATGCTGTCTAGGTTTTCATTGAATTTCTTCTAAAATGTCTTTTAATTTCATGGGTGCAGTCACCATCTGCAGTGATTTTGGAGCCCAGAAAAATACAGTGTTAGTGTTTCCATTGTTTCCCCATCTATTTGCCATGAAGTGATGGGATCAGATGCCATGATCTTAGTTTTTTGAATACTGAGTTTTAAGCCAGCTTTTTCCACTCTCCTCTTTCACTTTCATCAAGAGGTTCTTTAGTTCCTCTTCACTTTCTGCCATAAGGGTGGTTCATCTGAATATCTGAGGTTATTGATATTTCTCCCAGCAGTCTTGATTCCAGCTTATGGTTCATCCAGTCTGGCATTTTGCATGATGTACACTGCATACAGGTTAAATAAGCAGGGTGACAATACACAGCCTTGATATATTCCTTTCCAATTTGAAAGCAGTCTGTTGTTCCATTTCCAGTCCTAACTGTTGTTTCTTGACCTGCATACAGATTTCTCAAGAGGCAGATAAAGTGGGTATGATATTCCCACCTCTTTCAGAATTTTCCACACTTTGTTGTGATCCACACAGTCAGAGGCTTTAGCCTAGTCACTGAAGCAGAAATAGATGTTTTTCTGGAACTCTCTTGCTTTTTTGATGATCCAGAGAATGTTGTCAATATGATCTCTGGTTCCTCTACATTTTCTAAATCGAACTTGAACATTTATTTAGAAGTTCTCAGTTCACATACTGTTGAGTCTAGCTTGGAGAATTTTGAACATTACTTTTCTAGCGTGTGAGAGCATTATAGATATAATATCATGATGTATTTCTTCTCAAAGAAATAAATCAAGGAGGAACTTAAAACTGTGAAAGTATATACATGTTACTAGGTGACAATGGTCAATTAATATGGTGAAATAGAGTCTCCAGTATAATGGTTGCATTTAGGGATTAATGGAGATCTGAGACTTCAGATACGTAATGGTGAGGTATTGACCATCATTTAAGGATGAGATGGGTCTTGCCAGGTGGTGCTAGTGTTAAAGAGCTCACCTGCCAAAGCAGGAGACATGAGACTAGGGTTCCATCCCTAGGTCAGGAAGATCCCCTGGAGGAGAAAATGGCAACACATTCCAGTATTCTTGCCTGAAGAATCCCATAGACAAAGGAGCCTGGCAGGGTACAGCCCATAGGGTCTCAAAGAGTTGAACACAAGTGAAGCAACTTACCACACAGCATGCAATGATGAGATCCTCATTGGTGAGAAACTGAGTGATAATTCCCTAAGATTTTCAACAAATGGTTCTCAAACATCTTATTCAACTGCCAACTCATAGTGTTAATCTAGATCAACAAAAATGACAAAGTGCCTCTTGATCAGAAGACCTCCTGGGTCTTCTAGAAAGAACCCTAGTGGCCTCTAGAGCATCTTTTCCTGGTTTGGTAATAATGGAAGTTCTTTTCTTTTTTGCATTTCATCATTCATTTCATGATTAAGCTCTTGCACTAGATTTTTACAAGCTGGTGAACACTGACAAATTATTTCTCCCACAGAACTATAACCACATATTCCCCAACAGTATAAATATATGGTTGAGCTAATGTTATACACATCACCATTTTATCAATTACATAATAAAACAAATTGTCAAGTATTGAAATATTAAGTTACACAGCTCAAAAGGTATATAAAGTGTTAAATGTCTGCTCAATTCATTAGCATAAAACCACTTTTTTTTTTTGGCAACAGAGACTGGGAATCACACTTCAAACAAAACAAAGTTGGTAAACACCTTCAGGTAAGTTCTTGACTACATTCAGTCCTCTAGGCAGCCTGTCAGTCTGCTTGGAATAGTATCTGCTATAATCTTAACCTTCTGTTGCCTCAGATTAACCAGTTATTCTCACAGCCTCTTAATGTTGTGGTCATTTAAGTACATGATGGATAGATAGCTTATATTACTCGCTCAGGTTTTGAAGGATTGAGTTTAGAGTATAGTTCTAACCTCAAATCCAAACCCTTTATCGTTCAAATCTGACCATAGACCATTATAAGATTTTTGCCTGACTGTCTTCCCAAGGCTGAGGGAGAGAGATAATTTGTCCTCCCCGCATCAGGACATTGCGGTTCTAGGAGCTGCAGTCAAGGCCTCACACCCAGGCCAGTCATGTTCATACACATTTCTGCATTCCTAGCATTAATATCCCATTCAGAGAACACCTTATACAGTGTTTTATCTAAGGAATTTTCTCCGCTTTGACTTAGCAATTAAAAAAAAAAATATTACAAGGTGTGTGGTGGGGGCAGGGGAGAACATACAGAGCAATAGCTGTCAGGGACATAGACAATAATTCCTAGCAAGGTATTAGAAAAATGATTGCAACAATGCATATACCTGTGAAGATAGATATAGAAAGGGAGTGTATATGTATATAGGTTAGTACATAGATATGTATTCCATTGTGTTATTGGCTGAGAAAATCTGGAGGCAGTGATACCCCAGGATCAATGAGCCCACTTAGCAAAAGATCCAAGTTTCTAGTATCATTTACCAACAAAAGAAATCAGGCAGTGCCCTTGAAGAAATGGTTGATTCTAGGACTGGGTGAGAAAACAAGTGAGTTTGCAGCATCTTGCATTGCCAAAGTAAGAAAGCCCATGTAAGTGGAAAAGAAAAAGTGTTGGCAGTATGTCAAAGGGATATAGAAGCCAACAGAGAGAGTTCCAGAAAATTAAAACTAGAAATTTTGAGCCACAAAATAAAATAGTATTGCATTTTAAACCTTTAGATAGATAGATAGATAATCTCTCTAGTGTTATAAGTAAATGGTTAATAAACAAATGGTGGATAATATACAATTTCCCATATAGAAAATTCCAAATAATGTAGGTATATTCTTCATTTTCATGGAGGTTTTGAAACAACTCCTTAATTGTGGACTCTGAAAATTACTTTGTCATAAAGAGTATAGTATGAAAGGATGTGCGCAGTCACTCAGTCATGTCCAACTCTTTGTGACCCCATGGACTATAGTACACCAGGTTCCTCTGTCCATGGGATTTTTTCAGCCAAAAATATTGGAGTGTGTTGCCATTTCCTACTCCAAGGTATCTTCCCAACCCAAGGATCAAACCCACATCTCCAGCATTGGCAGGCAGATTCTTTACCACTAGTACCACCTGGGAAGCCTAGTGTAAATAATGGAGGAGGCCAACAAGATTAATTCAACAGTGAAGAAACCTGGTAAACTCTACATTAACATCAGGGGTGGTAAGCCATGTTTATAATATGTACTCTTGATATATGTGATAACAATAATGCTTTTCTTCTATGGTTATCTTCTGTAAAATCCAAAACTGCAGTCTATCATGAGATAAACATCAACAAATTCCAACTCAGTCTCACTCTACAGAATACCTGAAGACCAGATTTCCTGAAAACTGCCAAGGTCAAGGGAAACATTTATCACCATTATCACTGAGAGAATCCTAGAGAGACAGAACCACTAAATTCAATTTGGGATCTTGGAATTAAAAAAGAAAATTAATAAAAAACTAATTCAACCTAAATAAATAATGAATTTTAGTTAGTAATAATTATATATCAATATGAGTTAATGGTATCATATGGACTAATCTAGTGTAAGATGTTAGGATAATCTGAGTATGGAGTATATGAAAACTCATACTATTTCATGTTGCCTTTTTGTAATTATAAATCTTTTGTAAAATAGAGTTCAATAAAAAGTACACATATACATCTTAGAAAGTCAGAAAGTACTGATAACAAAACTGATAAGCTTGGCTTGTTTTCATAAATCAATTATAATTTGAAACATGTTTCTTCTTACTGGAAATATGTAAAGTTGAAACTATGGCAAAGCTATCCCTGTGGGTTTTTAATATTACTGGGAATTCAAAATTTAGGTTCACAGGTGGTACTTTGGGGAAGAGGTAGGAAGAAACTGTGGTTAATTGAAAGGAGGTTTATAGATGGATGAGAAAGCTAGAGAAGGAAATTATTATTTCTTATCTAACTTAGCTACCCAAAGCATAATAATGTTTTTCTTGGCCATTTTTGTTAGTGCTGACTTATGGTCAAAGTTGGAAGAAGCTGAAGATGTGTTTTTACTGCAAAGGAGAATGCAAGCTGAAGCCAAATTCAAAGATTTACCCTCAGACAACTTGAATCATTTGGAGAAAAGACATCAAGGAGGATTTCTTGATGAATCTTTTTATTAAAGCAGTTTAATCTATCACATCTGTAGCATTTTCTTTGTTGTGTTATCATACTGTTCCTTTTATAATCTTAAAAGAGCTACTACCTTAGAGCTAGGCTGCATGATCTATGACAGGCAATGAGCAGCTGGTACATTCTGTGGTCATGAACCAGGATGGCATCTTTTTTAGACAACAGCATGGATTCAAAACCAAGGGGTTTTTACTGCCTGCTCCTGTAACAGACTCTGCTTTGTTCTTAGGCCACATATGATTATGGGTGAACCTTTATGAAAGTGGATATAGAAGGAATCAGCATAATGTACAAAATTGGCAATATTGGTGATATAACAGTTGTAAATCAGTAATAATTTGTTTCTGGAACTTCAGAAACAATAATTCTGCAAAGCAATTTTTACATATTGATTGAAATGTATCTTGAAACACATCACTGAATATGATTAACTAACCATTGCCCAGAACACTCATTTCTTGAGGGTGCATATAATTTACTTGAATTTCACCATCACCACAGGTCCTCAGCATTTCTCATGACTCAGCTATCACTGATCCCAATGAAGTGAGATTGTTCCTGAGGCTCTGGAAACTGGATTTGGTGTGAATTGGATGTAGAAAGGATTTTTTTCAGAGGTTCACCTTGGGTATGAAAAGACTTGGATATGATAAGACTTGTTAACTTAGATAGAAACACAAGAGGGAGCTATTTTCAAGGAAACTGGCTTTGCTCAAGCCATGCACCTTCAAAGAGGACAAAAAAAGTCTGATCAAATTAAGACGGTTATCAGGTGAGCTGGTGCCTCAGGATATATGACCAGCTTAAAATTGGTAAATCATCACTGAATAGTGTGGGCAAATATTCAACAGTAGACATCATGATCTTATGTCAGAGTGGAAATGAGCAATGGGAATTTGCACCTCAGCATGTCAACACTTATGCTGTTGGTTTATGCTATACTGTCACCAGTCATGAACTCTTTCTTAAAACTTAAAGTAGGGAGATGCTTGTTTTGTGTTGTGAGTTTGATTATAAACCTTGATTGCAAATTTTGAACTGGCACTACTGCAGGTAGTTGAACAAGGTGGAGAGTATAACTTCATTAGTGAAAATATATCCATCACCAGTGGATCTTGGGATACCATGACAAATATGATCACTTAGATCATACTTCATTTTGAAGTCTTCCTTTTTTATTTAATAAATTTCTAGAATAATATTATGTATGTTGAAATGTATCCAGATCAAAAATTCATATGTGGATAAATTTTCATAAATTAAACTTTCTTTGCAACCAGCAGAATACCAGAAACCCACTTTGGGCTTACTTTCTGGTCTTATCTTGCTTCAAGACAAATTTTCTTCATTCTGTAATGAATTGTTATGCTTTGTCACTGCTCAAACTTCATAAAACTGGCTGTTAGAAACATAATCTTTTGATATTGTCTTCCTTTAAGTTTGTTTCCACCACTTTAAGCCATTCTGTTATGTGGAGAAGCAATTTGTTAATATTCATAACTATATAGCATTTCACCACAGGAATAGCCCATGATGTCTCTACACATTTGGAGTGACACAACTTCTCATCATAGATTTTCTCGGCAAAGGTGATGACAGTTTTTTTCATAATATTTTTAAGAATAGAAGAAAACAATTTTATTCTTGATGTATTTCTCTGAAAAGTTGATTTTATTTCTTGAAGCTCTCCCTTTTATTTAGAGTGTTCTTTCCATAAAAGCCTAATCTTTAGGTTTCAATTTCAATTGATTCCCCCCAACCATAGTGACTCAAAACCAAATTTATCATCCTTTGATGTGGTTGTTAACATCTGGCACCTGCCTGGGACGAGCATTTGCTGTCAATGGTGAAGCCAGATTTTGCTCACCCACCTGTTTCTCACCCTTATTTTTATTGTTTTTATTATCTCTTTGGTAATTCCTGTGGCTTTCTGTGAGCTTGCAAAACTTTTAAAAACAAAAGTAATGAGACTTATCATAATATAGTTTTATTTTTCACTGTGAAGACTTTTCAACTATGTAGCTAGTCAAACTGTCAGCAAAATAAATCCCCTGAATCTTTGTAAGGTTAATCTTCACTTCAAAAAACATAGAAATTGAATGGAGAAATGCGTGATAAATTTTATTTCAGGCATAAGATGTTATAAGTAAGTTATTTGAATACATATATACACTGATGAGTTATTTATCATTATAATATTTGTAATTTTAATAATTACTGTATAGTATTTTAACAACTTTATGCTGATTTTTTTTAAAAAATCTGATTCAATATACTGTCATAATCTCTATACACATTTTGCAGGTAGATATCAATATATTGAATAACTTGTCTTGCTCTGCAAATATTGTGAAAATCTTCTGATTTCTTGTTGTGTATATATATATATATATGTTACATACATAATATGCAAGTAAATTATTTAATTCCCATTTCAAATTGAAGGTATTGATAAGACACCAACAAAAATATCCAGTAAAATAAAAAGGCTTAGTGTTAAATATCTTTGTTTATATTTGTTAAATATCCAAGCCAGGTTTCAACAGTACATGAAACGTGAACTTCCAGATGTTCAAGCTGGATTTAGAAAACGCAGAGGAACCAGATATCAAATTTCCAACATCTGGTAGATCATCAAAAAAGCAAGAGATTTCCAGAAAAACATCTACTTCTGCTTTATTGACTATGCTAAAGCCTTTGATTGTGTGGATCACAACAAATTGTGGAAAATTCTTCAGGACATGGGAATACCAGACCACCTGACCTGTCTCCCGAGAAATCTGCATGTAAGTCAGGAAACAACAGTTAGAACTGGACATGGAACAATAGACTGGTTCCAAATCAGGAAAGGGATAGGTCAAAGCTGTATATTATCACCCTGCTTATTTAACTTATATGCAGAGTATATCATGAGAAATGCTGTGCTAAATGAAGCACAAGCTGGAATCAAGATTGCTGGGAGAACTATCAATAACCTCAGATGTGCAGATGACACAACCCTTATGGAAAAAAGCAAAGAAAAACTAAAGAGCCTCTTGAGGAAAGTGAAAGAGGAGAGTGAAAATGTTGGCTTAAAGCTCAACATTCAGAAAACCAAGATCATGGCATCTGGTCCCATCACTTCATGGCAAATAGGTGGGGAAACAATGAAAACAGTGTCAGGCTTTATTTTGGGGGGCTCCAAAATCACTGCATATGGTGATTGTAACCATGAAATTAAGAGATGTTTGCTCCTTGGAAGAAAAGTTATGACCAAGCTAGGCAGCATGTTAAAAAGCAGAGACATTACTTTGCCAACAAAGGTCCATCTAGTCAAACGATGGTTTTTCCAGTGGTCATGTATGGATGTGAGAGTTGGACTGTGAAGAAAGTTGAGTGCCGAAGAATTGATGCTTTTGAACTGTGGTGTTGGAGAAGACTCTTGAGAGTCCCTTGGACTGCAAGGAGATCCAACCAGTCCATCCTAAAGGAAATCGGAGTGGAAGGACTGATGCTGAACGTGAAACTCCAACACTTTGGCTACCTGATGTGAAGAACGGACTCATTGGAAAAGACCATGATGCTGGGAAAGATTGAAGGTGGGAGGAGAAGGGAGGACATAGGATGAGATTGTTGGATGGCATCACTGACTTGATGGACATGAGTTTGAGTAAGCTCCGGGAGGTGGTGATGGACAGGGAAGCCTGGAGTGCTGCAGTCCAATGGGTCACAAAAAGTCAAACATGACCGAACAACTGAAGTGAAATAACTGAAATATCTTTGTAATTAAAATGTTTGTGTTTGGAGAAGGAAATGGCAATCCACTCCAGTATTCTTGCCTGGAGAATCCCATGGACAGAGGAGCCTGGCGGGCTACAGTCCATGGGGTCACACACACACACAAAAATTAATAAATAAAATAAAATGTTTGTGTTGATTATATCTGAAAAGATAAGATTTCATATAATTGTATTTTTATTTTTAATTGAAGAGATTTTCATCACTCCACATACATAATTGTAGATTAAAAAATGACCCAAATTATCCATGTTAAATAAAAATAAGCTGATTTTATATCTATGTTTCTATTTCTTCAATATCTCTAAACATTCCATTGTGATGAAAATCTTGCTACCAGATCATTAATTCCATTTCAGAATGACATTTCATAGACTAATCAATACTAGATGAATGTGTCACAGCTACTATATGTATAATCATAAGATTAGAATTGCTGGTGACAGAAATAATTGGCTAACTACTACTTTTTGACCTCTAGGTGTAAAAAATCAAAATCTTAATAAAGAAAACAGTGATATTTCTATAAAATTTTTATTTGTCTTCCAGTTTAATAAAATACCAAACTCTATTAGGATCTGCAGAAATGATTCAGAAATATGTTCATTGTTTGCATTTTCTATCATGTTGTGCTTATTTGAATGATAATGTATTCAAATATATACATAATATATATACAAATTATAGATATATCAGGAATTCCAATTATATAATACAATTTCCCTTAATTCTTTAAAATCAATTATCTATAATACATTTATGGATATGAAAAGTTGAAAAAAACGCCTTGCTGAAGCTAGGAATGATTCTAGAAAGAAATATATTGTTGAATACTTTTCCTTAGCATGCATATACTAAATGCAATTTTTTAATGTGAATAATAAATTTATTAATACCAGGCTTCTATTTCAAAAAGTTGAAACTTTATTAGTTATAATTAATGTAAATTGCAAATGTGTGACCATATTATTATTCTGAATATAAGAGAGATGACCACTTCATTTGAAATATATCATAACTTTTTCAGGACAATGATTTAGAGGGAGAAAATAGAATAGTGTATGTGTGGGTTGTTACCAAGATAATTGCCCCAGAATCATGACTCTGCCCCTCCTCCAAATAGAAGCCAATTGGTCTTATCTAAACTTCAGAAGGAAGCTGCTGTCAATGAAAAAAAAAAAAAAAATGTTGCCTTCCACACAAATAATGCTGCAGCCATCAAGCCATCATATTAAAGCTATCTAATGGTGAGTTCTGAGGAAGCTCAGGATAGACCGATGCTGAAGCTCCAATACTTTGGCCACTTAATGGGAAGAGCCAACTAATTGGAAAAGACCCTGATGCTGGGGAAGACTGAGGGCAGGAGGAGAAGGGGGAGAGAGAGGATGAGATGGTTGGATGGCATCACCGACTCGATGGACACGAGTTTGAGCAAACTCCAGGAGATGCTGAAGGACAGGGAAGCCTGGCGTGCTGCAGTCCATGGGGTCACAAAGAGTCAGACACGACTGAGCAATTGAACAGCACTTGCCAATCAAGCAGTCATTTGCTGCAGTTCACCCCTCAAGGTGCCCCGAGGAGACTCAGCATGAGGAAGCAGAAGATACTGCTCCTAGGTAGATGAGGTACATTTCTCATGAACGATTTCAGTGAGCCTTACAACTTGCATACTCTTGCATCTTCCCATATATAGAATAGTGATAATTCCTTAACCCAAGGTGTCTGGTTTTCTTAAATTAACAGTGATTTTTTGGAGTTATGACTACTTTGTTACAAATATTCTTATAGATACTGTCTCCTCCCTTGACCTCTTTGGAGCAGTTTCTCTGAGCTATCTGAGATGCAGTGTCTCAGGCTTATGTCCTCAGTTTTGGCTTCTAAATAAAACACAATTCTCAGCTTAGCTTGTGCTTTTTTTGTTTTGTTTTGTTTTCCAGTTTACATTGCAAAGAGAAAAGCAAGAAGTGGTTAGAACCAATTAGTCCAAGCAGAAGATTTGACTTCCAGTAGACTTTGAGCCTCATAATGACTGGAAGTCAAATCTTCTGCTTAGACTAATTGGTTCTAACCACTTCTTGCTTTTCTCTTCGCAGTGTAAACTAGAAAAAAAAAAAAAAAAAGCACAAGCTAAGCTGAGAATTGTGTTTTATTTAGAAGCCAAAACTGAGGACATAAGCCTGAGACACTACATCTCAGGTAGCTCAGAGAATGCTCCAAAGAGGCCAAGGGAGGAGACAGTATCTATAAGAGTTTTTGTAACAAAGTAGTCACTCAAAAAAATCACTGTTAATTTAAGAAAACCAGACACCTCATGTTAAGGAATCACCTAGAGGCAGACATCCTGGAATGTGAAGTCAAGTGGGCCTTAGAAAGCATCACTTTGAACAAAGCTAGTGGAGGTGATGGAATTCCAGTTGAGCTATTTCAAATCCTGAAAGGTGATGCTGTGAAAATCCTGCACTCAATATGCCAGCAAATTTGGAAAACTAAGCAGTGGCCACAGAAATGGCAAAGGTCAGTTTTCATTCCAATCCTAAAGAAAAGCAAACCCAAAGAATGCTCAAACTACCACACAATTGCACTCATCTCACACTCTAGCAAAGTAATGCACAAAATTCTCCAAGTCAGGCTTCAGCAATACATGAACCGTGAACTTCAGGTGTTCAAGCTGGTTTTAGAAAAGGCAGAGGAACCAGAGATTAAATTGCCAACATCTGCTGGATCATCAAAAAAGCAAGAGAGTTCCAGAAAAACATCTATTTCTGCTTTATTGACTATACCAAAGCCTTTGACTGTGTGGGTCACAATAAACTGTGGAAAATTCTAAAAGAGATGGGAATACCAGACCACCTGACCTTTCACTTGAGAAACCTGTATGCAGGTCAGGAAGCAACAGTTAGAACTGGACATGGAACAACAGACTGATTCCAAATAGGAAAAGGAGTAAGTCAAGGCTGTATTTTGTCACCCTGCTTATTTAACTTATATGCAGAGCACATCATGAGAAATGCTTGGCTGGAAGAAGCACAAGCTGGAATCAAGATTGCCAGGAGAAATATCAATAACCTCAGATATGCAGATGACACCACCCTTATGGCAGAAAGTGAAGAGGAATTAAAAAGCCTCTTGATCAAAGTGAAAGAGGAGAGTGAAAAATTTGGCTTAAAGCTCAACATTCAGACAACTAAGATCATGGCATCTGGTACCATCACTTCATGGGAAATAGATGGGGAAACAATGGAAACAGTGTCAGACTTTATTTTTTGGGGCTCCAAAATCATAGCATATGGTGATTGCAGCCATGAAATTAAAAGACGCCTACTCCTTGGAAGGAAAGTTATGACCAAGCTAGGCAGCATGTTAAAAAGCAGAGACATTACTTTGCCAACAAATGTCCATCTAGTCAAGGCTATGGTTTTTCCTGTGGTCATGTATGGATGTGAGAGTTGGACTGTGAAGAAAGTTGAGTGCCGAAGAATTGATGCATTTGAACTGTGGTGTTGGAGAAGACTCTTGAGAGTCCCTTGGACTGCAAGGAGATCAAACCAGTCCATCCTAAAGGAGATCAGTTCTGGGTGTTCATTGGAAGGGCTGACGCTGACACTGAAACTCCAGTACTCTGGCCACCTCATGTGAAGAGTTGACTTATTGGAAAAGACCCTGATGCTGGGAGGGATTGGGGTCAGGAGGAGAAGGGGATGACAGAGGATGAGATGGCTGGATGGCATCACCGACTCGATGGACATTAGTTTGAGTAAACTTCGGGAGTTGGTGATGGACAGGGAGGTCTGGCGTGCTGTGATTCATGGGGTCGCAAAGATTCGGACATGACTGAACGACTTAACTGAACTGATACACTCATAATATTAATATGTTAGCTAAATTATACAGGCACCAGAACAGTGACAGTTGACAAATACCAAGACAACAACCTGAAAAGCCCTCACAAGGGATGAAAGGAGCACTGCACCAGTTTCAGGTCCAAACCACACCCTTGTTATCAGATAATTCATGACTATCCCTCCTATTCTCTAATTCCCTTCGTATTATTCCGACCTTCTTAAATATGTAGCTGTTATTGTTGCCCAGTCACTAAGTCATGTTCTGCTCTTTGCTGGTTCATAGACTGCAGCACAACAGGCTTATCTGTCCTCCACTACCTCCCAGAGTTTGCTCAAATTCATATCCAATGAGTCAGTCTTGTTATCTAACTATCTCATCCTTTGCCACTCCCTTCTCCTTTTGCCTTCAACCTTTCCCACCATCAGGCTCTTTTCCAATGATTTGGATCTTTGCATCAGGTAACCAAAGTACTGGAGCTTCAGCATCCATCCTTTCAATGAATATTCAGGGTTGATTTCCTCTAGGACTGACTAGTGGTGTCTCTGTGTGTCTCTCCCTAAATTGGGTTGGGAAGTTGATTTGCAAACTAAGTTCTGGCTTCTCCAATCTTTGGTCATTGAATAAAAACTTCTGCTGTTCCAGTTTCAGCATCAATTTCATTATTGACTTGAGAATCTGGGCAGAAATAGAAACTCTCTAGCTGAGACAAGGAGTCTGAGCACAAGTTAGGAACCCAAAATGAGTCCAGGCAATCAATCCAGTAACATGGGCACAAATAATTGGTCATCAAAAAAGCAATAAATCAGGTAATTTTTATAAAATCCCAGGAAGAAAATTTTAGATAATTGATTAGTTTTAAGATAGCAAGTGCATACACAATATTAACCAACCAATGCTATTCAAAACAGATACTGACACAATCATCTTATACCAAAAATAAAAAACTTATGTACCCTGTGTACAGATGAATTATCATCATTTTAAAAGTAATACAAAATGAAATATAAGTAATTGAATAGAATCTTATTAATTTACATATTTAGACATGAAATTAAAAGACACTTGCTTCTTGGAAGAAAAGATATAACAAACCTAGACAGTGTATTAAAAAGCAAAGACATTATTTTGACAACAAATGTCCATATAGTCAAAGCTATGGATTATCCAGTAGTCACGTATAGATGTGATGGTCGGACCATAAAGAAGGCTGAGCACCGAAGAACCGATGCCTCGAATTGTGGTGTTGAAGAAGACTCTTGAGAGCCCTTTGGACAGCAAGGAGATCAAACCAGTCAATCCTGAAGGAAATCAACTCTGAATATTCATTGGAAGGGCTAATGCTGAAGCTGAAGCTCCAGTACTCAGGCTATCTAATGGGAAGAGCCAACTCTTCCCATGATGAGATGGTTGCATGGCATCACTGACTCAATGGACACATTTGTGAGCAAATTCTGGGAGATGGTGAAGGACAGGGAAACCTGGCATGCTGCAATTCATGGAGTTGGAACAGAGTTTGACATGACTGAGTGACTGAACAAGACATACTTTGTATAGAAATACACAATTTATACATAATGCCTTGTTAAACATATACACACATTTGAATCACATATACTTTTACTTTCTCCATTACCTTGACTTTATAATAATAATATACTTCTGAGTTTATCGAGATGACCTATTACTTGCTTTTGCTATAACTCTAAATAATGGCAAAAATGGATTGACATATATACATAACTATATATAAAATAGATAACTAATGAGAACCTACTGTACATCACAGTAACAGAAGGAAGTCTACTCACCAGTGACCCAGATGGAAAGGGAATCTAAAAAGAGTGGGGAGATATATATATATAGATAGATAGATAGATATAGATATAGATAGATAGATAGATATAAAAATAACTGATTCACTTTGTTGTACAACAGAAACTAACACAGAGTTGTAAAGCAACTGTACTCCAATAAAAGTTAATTTAAAATAGTAAGTGATAAAGAATTCATTAACAAGGTTTCTCAGTTAAACAAACTTTTGAGTATGGCATTTATAAATTGCCAAACATTGTATCCATGAAGAAATAATGAGGGGGGGCGGGGGACAGAGAAATAGACATTCTCTCACACAAACATTCACACACACACACACACGAGTTTAACGTTTACTCACTTGACCAATTTACAGCTCTTTATTAACACACTTTATTTCTATTGAATAGTGTGACTTCACTTTTTTCCCAACAACATATGTGAATCTGATTTTAAATGTAAATTGGATCTTATCTCTTTCAAATACCTTTTTGAGCTGTGATTACTTGAGTTCCTGAGGTCTTTTTTGTCTCCTGAGGATTCACAGGAATTCTTAGAATTGTGAGGGGCACAAACAAGTTCTCTTGTATACAAAGAATCTTGAAACTTGATGTACAGATTAAGGATAGTTACAGTTGCTTCCTTCTTTTTTCCTGACATGAAAATCTCAGGTCAGAAATAGGAATCTTTTTTCCAAAGTATTATCTGAGATTTTTATGGCAGCAAACTTTTAATATCATAGAGTGGATATTATACTTATTTTCCTAGAGTTGATGAGATCCTTGAGGCCAGGAATTTTAACATAATAATCAGCTCTCTTTGCAATACAGGCTGCATACATAATAGGAATAACATGAAATAAATTTCATAAAGATATACTTTAAAAGATAAATTATTATTCTTTATTAAGATAATATTTTCAGTTCCAGAGGGGAGAACCACTTTGTTTAGAGCACCAGAAACAAGGATAAAAAATTCTGGTTCTTTAAAGTTTCTCATTAAACTTCTTTAATTCCTACTAAAATATATATTACAATAGTACATTTAGATAGTAAAAACATAAAACAATACTTTTATTTTCTTGTGCATAATCATTTAAAATTATTAAACATAAAATTCTCATAATGACAAAAATTTTAAAACACATACAATCTAGACCTTGCATTAAATATGTATTAAAACATTCTTATTAAGAGCTGAAGAAAAAATAGGAAGATACTCTTACACTGTTCTCTTGATATAGGATATTATATATTCTATGTATTATGCTTGTATTTATAACATTCTTATATGATTTTACAACATTTGGACTCGTGGACTCTATAACATGAATAAGATCCACACATACACATACATCTAATATTTTTACACAATCTTAATACAAAACTATAAATAAGAGAATGAATGATATATTTAAAGTACAAAGGAATAACTGTAAATCAACATTGTTAGTATATTGTTATCCCTACTTAAAAACTACTATTCAGAATATCATAGGAATTTAACATTCAAAATCTTTTGGGTTTTGACTTAAAAGGGATTTAAGTTTTTGGAACAATTTAGCAAAGCAAGCACTCGTTTATGAGAAAATAAATAACAAATCAAAATTGAATAATATGAATAAAATACTTTGAAAACATTTTATATTTATATTTCCAATTAATAAATTTGGGTTGTTAATATTTTTTAGTTTGTAATATGAAAATTGGACTATAAAGAAAGCTGAGCACTGAAGAATTGATGCTTTTGAACTGTGGTGTTGGAGAAGACTCTTGAGAGTCCCTTGGACTGCAAGGAGATCTAACCAGTCCATCCTAAAGGAGATCGGTCCTGAATATTCACTGGAAGGACTGATGTTGAAGCTGAAACTCCAATATTTAGGTCACCTGATGTGAACTGACTCATTGAAAAAGACCCTGAAGCTGGGAAAGATTGAAGGTGGGAGGAGAAGGGGATGACAGAGGATTAGATGGCTGGATGGCAACACTGACTCGATGGGCATGAGTTTGAGTAAACTCTGGGAGTTGGTGATGGACAGGGAGACCTGGTGTGCTGCAGTTCATGGGGTCACAAAGAGTCGGACATGACTGAGCAACTGAACAGAACCGAATATGAAATGCATATTTCTATTTTAAATGTTTGGTGGAAACACTTATTGGACTAACATTTACTTTGTAAACTATTTATGCAATACTAGTTCACCATTCTCTATCCAAAATATTTAGATCAATATATTTTTCAGAATTCGAGTTAAACTAAAAAAACTAATAGAGTGTATATTCCACGTATTACAGAAAGCTTATGTGGGTCTGGAGCATCATTCAGAATAAAACACATTGATGTGATTTTAAAGACTATTAATAATATTATAGTTTATTCAATATTTACTTGTAGAATATGAAATTTATTAAAAAATCATGAGATAGTTATAGACTATAGCTGTCATCACCATTGTTCACTTGCTAAGTAATGTCCAACTCTTTGTGACTTCGTGGAATGGAGCCCTCTAGGCTCCTCTGACCATAGGATTCTCCAAGCAAGAATTCTGGGAGTGGGTAGCCATCTCCTTCTCCAGGGGATCTTCCTGACCCATGGATGAAACTCATATCTCCTGCATTAGCAGGTGGAATCTTTACCACTGAGGCACCAGGGAAGCCCCATAGCTAGTAGAGTATATATTATTCCTAAGAGTAGTGTTTAATAAGTCATATACTAAGTACTGATAAATATCTGTACACATGCAGAAAGTACAAATTACCCTTGGTTATTTGAGGATACTTGAGAAAAAGATAAATCACTTACTGCTCCCAGCTTCAACATCTTGCTAGAACTGGACATTTGATGATGGGAAAGATATATGGGCTTAATAACTAAAGCTGTGAGAAATAATTTTTGTAAGGGCCTCTTCCAGTGGCATCTGACTAATTAACATAAATTTCTAGCTAAGCATCTTTAAGAACAAAATTTATACGAGTGCACATATCTACCATGACAAAGAAACTTCAAATAGTTTACAGTATCATGCTTATCATCACTGCTGTCATCATACATTGCTACAGTAAACTTCATATTCAGCAATTACACTCTCCCTCAAGAAAAGCATAAGCAATGTTTCACACTCATGGTGTATGGTGCTTCAGATGTTACTTAGGTCCAATTTAGTTTACACTTTCAGCCAATAAATGCTGACACACTTAGCAAGCTTCTAAATGATTTTCTCATTAGCAGCACAAAATTCTTTAAAGCCTTCACTTGAAACTTCTTTTCCAAACATCAGTGAGTGCTAAAGTCTGTACCAGGCATTTGCTCTAGGCCGTCCACCATACCATGATTAGAAACTGCTGGGGCTGCTGCTAAATCACCTCAGTCGTGTCCGACTCTGTGCGACCCCATAGACGGCAGCCCACCAGGCTCCCCCGTCCCTGGGATTCTCCAGGCAAGAACACTGGAGTGGGTTGCCATTTCCTTCTCCAATGCATGAAAGTGAAAAGTGAAAGTGAAGTTGCTCAGTTGTGTCTGACTCAGCAACCCCATGGACTGCAGCCCACCAGGCTCCTCCGTCCACGGGATTTTACAGGTAAGACTACTGGAGTGGGGTGCATTGCCTTCTCCTTAGAAACTGCTAAATTAATCTAAAATATGAATTTAATAAATGACTATGACAGTGTATTTATATAGTATTGCATTTTACAGTTATACTCATTGATATCCTATGCTACCCAGAAAATCACTGTGAAATAGGATTGATAAAGATTACTATTATGTTCTTATGGATAAGTGCCTGAAGGATTAGATAGAGTGTCAAAGCACAAAGAAAAGGTAATTATCTGATTTTTAGTACCTTAATATGATATTCTATTGCATTCTCTATAACAGTTACTGAATTTGCCTTATAACAAATTGATTTGATAATTAAATAAAAATGAATGTGACTTACAAAGCATAGCAAAAAAGCCAGGAGACAGTTCATCTTGTTATCTTATAAACTGAAGAAGAAATGAATAGAAAATGACCTTGCCCGGCAATTACCCACATCATATAATAAATTTATTTAAGATCTTAATATTTTATAGGTAAGCATTCATAGTTTTGTTGTATAGAAAATAAATATTGGATTACATTATTGGTTGCATCAATGGTACACAGGAAAAGAGTCTTATTCTACTTACTGATTTATAGATTGTTCAATTAATTCATTTGAAGGTCTTTCGGTTGTAAGATGTAGGGGTTTGGGGAATCCAACGTACTGCCTGGCAGGGAAGCCTGGCATGCTGTAGTTCATGGGACACAAAGTCATACATGACTGAGTGACTGAAATGAATTGAATGTACATCAGTATGATTATAGTTAACAGTATTATATAATAAAAGTAGTTTAGAAGATGGCTTTTAGATATCCTCACTACAAAAAAATTAAATGGTAATTATGTTAGATGACACAAGTATTGATGTGCTGTGTTTAGTTGCTCAGTCATGTCCAAACCTTTTGCGACCGCAGGGCCCGTGCCTGCCAGGCTCCTCTGTGCATGGGATTTCCCAGGCAAGAATTCTGGAGTGGGTTGCCATGCCCTCCCCCAGGGGATCTTCCCAACCCAGGATTCGAACCCAGGTCTGCATTGTAGGGGAATTCTTTATGGGCTGAGTCACCAGAAGCTCAGAAACACTGGAGTAGATTTCCGTTTCCTTCTCCAGGGGCTCTTCCTGACCCAGGGATCGACCCTGCATCTCCTGCATTGGCAGGCAGGTTCTTTACCCCTGAACCACCAGGGAAGTTGATAAAGGTTTTAGTCTTTGAATAAATGACAATTATATGCTGAATCCTGTTCTCTGAATTGGGAAACAGCAAGTAGATTAGTTCTTTTTCCTAAGGGCTCCCAGAGTTTTCTAGACATACAAATTATTACCAAGGAATAATAATTCAATATTCATAGCAAATAAAATAAAATATCCAAAACCAAATAATCATTAAATGGCAGAAGGGTGATTCTGTAAACCAAGGCCTCTCTCCTCTATCATTGCATCATTTGGTTTCCATAATATCTACACTGACACATTTCTGAACAATTAAATATTTACAATCTATTCATGTCACATTAAATAACCTGTACATGTATTGAAACGTTACATCCTCATTAAAAGCCCATGTTCAGTCAAAACTTAAAGTGAAGTCGCTCAGTTGTGTCTGACTCTTTGCAACTCCATGGATTGTAGCCTACCAGGCTCCTCCATCCATGGAATTTTCTAGGCAAGAGTACTGGAGTGGGTTGCCAATTCCTTCTCCAAGAGATCTTCCTGACCCAGGGATTGAACCCGGGTATCCCACATTGCAGGTGGTCACTTTACCATCTGAGCCACCAGGGAAGGCATTTAAAGGCATGCAAAATATAATGAATATGATACCAAGGAAAATAATTACATATAAATTATTTGTTCAAAAGACTGAAGTTTTGCAAATGTGCTCCATGCTCACACAAACATATGAACTCTCACAGATGCTTGATGCTCACAGCATCAAGCTGTTGTTTTCATAAGGATGTTGCCTAGTGGAAATATTTATAGCAGTTGTTTTATTTATTTTAATTTTTATTTTCTAAAGCCTTAATAATGGCTTTATTAATACTTCACTTAATGAAAAACTATGTAAATATATATAATTTTTCCTGAAGTATTATGTGCAATTTCTCTTTTTTAATTGCATTGACATTTTAATGGCTAACTAAAGTGAGGTCAGTCCAAAAGACTCATTTTAATATAGCAGAAATAAAGGAATTAAACCTTGTTAGTTTTCTATTAGAAGAGAAGTGGTGATTGAAGAAATATTAAAACTGATTTCATTGACCTTTATTATATAAATATAAACTTAATTACTTTGAGAACCACAAGTATTATTTCCCAAAGTAATTGCACATTACATATACAATGTATAATGTACATATATATGTAGAAAATACATTTAATGTAGCTGTCAATAAATGTATTTTCATAAATTTTTCAGGTGTAATGTCTCATGCTTTATTCCCATGGGATTAAAGTAGAAAAAAAAAAACTGAAAATAAAGTCACTGAGCTGTTAATAATGCAGAGTGGTGCCTTTCAGATTGCATGCTCAGTGCTTTCAATTTAAAATGAAAGAAGCATCTCTGGAGAACTTATTTATATACTGGGAAGGATGAATGCAATTAAAATAAATTGGCTGGCATGGGTTAATTACCTTTTTCTTACATTTCTCAAGTCTTTTCCTTAAGCACAGTTTACCATTTAAGTCGACATAAGCCTTGGTAGAAACATTCACATGAGAACCAAATTTTCACTAGACATTATTTACTTGTGTCATTTTCAAACTATTGGATCACTTTTCACAAATCATTAATATAGTTCTCCATTACAGTCCTCGAAATTCTAATTTAAATAATCCTATTTCTGTCTGGTAGACATTGAATCATGAATATGGAATAACTTCACCTGACTTCACTTGAAATTCACTTAATTTTCAACTCTGTTAGCTGTGAGGTGAGTAGAAAATAATTTAGTTCAAAATTGCAGTACAAGGTGTTCTTCATTCCTAAGTAGAGAAATTCTTTATTCAGTGGATTAAATTGAGCTGTGATTTATCTTACAGATTCATATAAGATTGATTGCATTCAAATTATCAAAATATATTTTTCTCCTTTGTACACGTGTCATTGTTTTATCAATTTCATAATTATTTTATGGTTGTTTGTGATATTACAGATTGGTCAAGTTCCTGTAACTTGACTTAAATCAATTTCCAGAGGTAGACCTGAGCATTCTTCCCCATACCATCTCTCTCTCTCTGACTCTTAAAAGCTAAAGCAAGCATTACTTTTTTGATCCTTATCAATACATTGTTGATGTATTGATAGTTGTATTACTTGGTATCTGATTGTCTTACTATTTGATTATGCAATTCTGCTATCAAGAATATACCTGTTAGGAATGACCATATATACGTACAAAGGTCTTTATAAGACAATAACCAACTCAATTTATTTATAATAAATTTATAATAAATTGAATTACCAATGCATTGAATTATAACAAATTGAATTATAAATAAGTTGACAATTTGAATATTCACACCAATAAGAAAATGACAAGCTGGATGATTTTATTTTTGTATTTTAGCTAATTCAAATAAGGAGATTAAAAATATAGCTATTAATTAAATATATTTGTGATCTTTATTGAATGAAGGGAATTTTCCAAAACATTTTTATAGTCAGATTTCAATTATGTAAATTCAGCAACAATAACAAAAGGTATTGGTGTGTGTATGGGTTTGTATGAATATGTCTTTTGTTCAAATTATATAGAAATTGACATCAACTCTTTAAATCACTGGATAAATAATTATTTTTCCATGTTTATGTTCCATATTATATTTTTAAGCTACATATACATTATTCCTAGAGGCATGGTTTTTAAAAGCATTTTAAAAACTATATGACATTTCTCCCATAGATATTAACATAATAGCTGCTCCTTCCACTTACAGATTTGCCTTATCCAACTAAAGATATTTTTTCAGACCTTCAACAGTTTAACCATTTGTACAATTCCAAATATATAATTGCCCTCTTGCTCCTATTATCAATTTTTCCATTAATATTTAAATCAGCAAATTCCTGTTACAAAGCAGATGCTCATGAAATACTGCAATGTACCCATTACATGAGGGACCCTAGGTCAGGAAAATCCCCTGAAGAAGGAAATGGCAACCCACTGCAGTATTCTTGCCTTGGAAATCCCATGGACAGAAGACCCTGGTGGGCTATATAGTCCATGGGGGTCACAAAAGATGTGGACATGACTTAGTGACCAAACAACAGCAACGATGTGACAGAATGCTTTAGAAATTATACATATTTACCTTCCCTGTAAATGAATCCCAAAGTTATAATAATCACTATGTGTACTTGTAAAGATACTGCCCTAAAAGATATCATATCTAAAGTTAATCTAAATTAACATGTCCTTAAGACATTTAGCAAGATTTAGTAAGCAAAATAACTTGTTTTAGTTGCCTGGAGAATTCCATAGACAGAAAAACTTGGTGGGATACAGTCCATGGGGTGAGGAGTCGGACATGATTACGTGACTGATACACACAGATGAAGAAAATAGTTTCCATCTCAAATGAAAATAACTGAATGAAAAACACAATTATCAATTTAATTTGTGTATAAAAGCAAGGAACTTGGTTTTATGAAACCATCAAAATTCTTTAATAAACAAAATATTATAGAGGCAAGTGTTTGAGTAATTTATGAAAAATTGAAAGCAAATCTAGATTTTGCAAAATACATTCCTTGATGCAGTCATACATATTTATTAGGACATACAGAATCATTAATCATATTCATTTCACTTAAATTATTTAATTGCTTTAAAAGTGGAGCAATTAAGGTACATGGCAGGTTTTGTACCACTGGTGCTTTCAAAATAGAGGACAAATACAACATTTTAACAGAGCTTTACCAGCTGTGCAGACTATTAGCTCTCTGGCGATGACCTCAGTGTAGCACAGACTCTAAGGAGCTTAGCTTATCTCCTGTGGAGAGTAATGCTAAAACCGCATGCATACTTGAAGTCCTGCGTAAGCAATGTCTTATTTCAACAAAGAATAGCAGACAATGTGAAGTGAGGTGAAGTTGCTCAGTCGTGTCCGACCCTTTGCGATCCCATGGACTGTAGTCTACCAGGCTTCTCAGTCCATGGGATTTTCCAGGCAAGAATACTGGAGTGGGTTGCCATTTCCTTCTCCAGGGGATCTTCCTGACCCAGGGATTGAACCCAGGTCTCCTGCATTGCAGGCAGATGCTTTACCCTCTGAGCCACCAGGGAAGCTCCATAGCAGACAATAAACCCCCTCGTATTAGATTTTGTCCAAATGAACACCTAGCTTAAAAAGGCCACGTCCAGAAACCTAACCTTAATAAAAATTCATAATCTTTGTCCACAATCCAATGTCTCATGAAAATTAGCAAAGTTATTTTAGGAGTATGCTCTACTGCTTTATCAAAAGCACAGGTAAGGTTGGTTGCGGCACACCAGCAAGATCGCTGCTTCAGGACAGAATCCTTTGGTGACTCAGCAGCTGGAGATGCTGCTTGCTGAGAGCTCATAGCTGACATCTTTACCTGGAGCAGTCTTTCGCTTAAAGAGGTACTCATAGGCCTTCCCAGGTGGCATAGAACCTGCCTGCCAATGCAGGTTGGTTGAGAGACACAGGTTCAATCCCTGGGCTGGAAGATACCCTGGAGGACGGCAGGGCAGTACCCTCCAGTATTCTTGCCTGGAGAATCCCAGGGACAGTGGAACCTGGCGGGCTTTAGTCCATGGTGTTGCGAAGAGTTGGACACTAAACAACAACTAAAATATTTTAAAATTATATGCTTTGATGCTTTGGGGCATTTACTATGCCTGATGTTCTCTGAGCTTACTGTATCTATGATTTGGTATAAGACAAGAATTTGGGGAAGTTCTCAGCCATTATTATTTCAAATCTTCTAGTTGCTCCATCCATTCTTCTTTTTCTAGTATTCCTTTTACACAGCTGTGGGGAAAGAGCACCTATCAAGACGGCGTCAGTCGGGCTCTCTCGCCCTACGTCCTCTTGCCCTCACCCCACATCCCGTAAACAATGACTTTGCATGGTTACGTAACAGCTGAGGTCACTTATAGAATTGCGCGTGCACATCATGATGTACTCGCATGCCCAGGGGCCACATTTTTTCTGAAAACCTATCGACGCCCCACCCGAGAAACCCCTTCTGCTGCTGTGCCAGTCCAGAGAGAATAAACGTATCTGTAGTTCCTATGGCTCCTCGAGTTTTCTTCCAGCTTCCCTTCTCGTGACTTGACTACCTTGGGTTCAGCGAATAGTGTGAACAGTGAGACAACAGCTTCTGTAGTTCTTGGATACCCTGGTGTTTTTTCCAGTGTATTTTTTTATTATTATTATTCTTTTCAGTTTATAAGAATTCTTTGATATATTCTCTAGCTCAGAGATTTATTTTTCAGTTTTATCTAGTCTACTAATAAGACTATGAAAGATATTTCTGCTATTTTTTCATCTCTAGCATTCATTTTTGGATTTTTCTTTGAATTGCCACTGCTCTCCTTTAACTGTCCTTCTTTCATGCTGCCTATTTTTTTTCCATTTAGAGTCCTCAACATGATCATAACTGTTTTAAATTCCTGGACTGGTAATTCCAATATTTTTGCTGCCAGGTCTGGTTCTGAAGTTTACTCTAGCTCATAAAATGTGTTTTTCACATTTTGGTATGCCCCATAATTTTTTCCTGATAGCCAGAGATGGAGATGATGCACAGAGTAAAAGGAACTGCCAAAAATAGGCCTTTATTGTGAGGTATAGTGAGGAATGGGCAGAGAGGGAGGGAGCATACTATAGTCTTATAGTTAGGCCTCAGCCTTACTGAGCCTGTGCCTCCAGACTGTGAGCTTCACCAGTGTTTCTCATTTTCTTTTTTTAACCAGTTAGGTGGAAGAGGCTAATGAGAAAGAGCTGAATGGTATTTCCCTTTCTCCAGGTCAGTTAGGTTTTCAATACACTTCAGCAGGTTGGGCTGTGGTTAATTAGTTTCACCTGAGGGTAAAACTCATTCTGAAGAACAGAAGTATTCTAGTATGTTTCAGAATGGTTTATTTTCTTTTGCTCTGCCAAAAGCCTGAGGGGATTTTTCTCCAATATTTATTGTGAAAATTTGGTTGTTCAGTTCAGTTCAGTGGCTCAGTTGTGTCTGACTCTTTGTGACCCCATGGACTTCAGCACGCCAGACTTCCCTGTCCATCATCAACTCCTGGAGTTTACTCAAATTCATGTCCATTGCCTTGGTGATGCCATCCAACCATCTCATCCTCTGTCATTCTCTTCTCTTCCCACCTTCAATCTTTCCCAGCATCAGAATCTTTTCCAATAAGTCTGTTCTTCACATCACGTGGCCAAATTATTGGAGTTTCAGCTTTAGCATTGGTCCTTCCAATGAATATTCAGGACTGATTTCCTTTAGGATTGACAGATTGGCTCTCCTTGCAGTCCAAGGGACTCTCAAGAGTCTTCTCCAACACCACAGTTCAAAAGCTTCAATTCTTTGGCGCTCAGCTTTCCTTATGACTACTGCAAAAACCATAGCTTTGACTAGATGGACCTTTATTTGAGCTGGAGGTAAATCTCACAATATTGTGGGCAACCCATTCATAAGGAGAGATTCTTTAACTCTCAGACTTGTCCACACTGAGCCTCCTTACATTCGTTAGTTCAGATTTTCCTACCCTGACTCTGGTTCCTGAAGTGATTTCTCCGTGTCTCTCTGTTCTGTTCAGCTGAGACTCCCTGTTTTTGCCTGTCTTTCTCTCCAGCCTTGTAGGAAGATGTTTGCTTTTGCTCTTGTAAAATAAGCTAAATTAAGCTCTGCTTATATGAATAAACTAGTTTTGTCTGCTGAGGGAATTTTCAAGGCTGGCCTCCATTTGTTTATTATTTTTAACAGAAACAACAAGCCCCACCGAGGCTTAAAATCATCCACATTTATGAATTTGTATTTAGTAAAATACCATTTTATTTCAGGTATGTTCTCTGTGACTTAATTTATTAATTCTGATAAATATTACATGGCATTTATCACAGAGATAATGAAAAATCTAGCATTTTGCAACATTAATAAAAATTAACATAATATTTTAAACATTGTTACATGAATATATAACACTTGCTCTGGATGAAGAGATTAAATCAAAAGTAAGTTAACACTAGTTGAAATCCTTGACATCTTTATTTTATGATCTAAATTTAATGGATAATCTTCAAATCAATATGGTTAAGATTAAAGATAGAAGTTTTCTGCCAATATTAAGCTATATATGTAGTTATGGGGGTTAAGCATAGTATATTTTTATTGTATATTTGAAAACCATGATTTCCTACATAGCAAAAATTATATGTAGAATTCATTTAATTACAAGTTGCATATTCTTCTTTAGGGGCTTAGTTGCTAAGTTGGACGGTAGTATTTTATACAAAGTAACTCTCATATTAAAAATACATAAATGCAGGTTAACTTCTCTCAAGGCACATACAGAGAAAATTTGACCACTTTCTTAAGTTAGAGATGAAAGGACCCAGTTATGTTTGATGTCAGTCGCCAGTGGAATCCTGAGGCAGTTGAAAGGTCCCTTTTCTGCATTTTCAGCTCATTCTGAGTCTTGCAAAAGGATAGGTTTCAAGACCCTCACCTATTTGAATAAATAAGATGTCTGGAAGGCCATTCTTCATTTAAATGTATTTTAAATTACATGGAACTCTAATATATGATCTGCTATGTGATTGTTATGTTTAAGTTCTCTTTGTTTCCCTTCCTCTTTTGTTACATTTCTCATACTTCCTACTCCTATACAATGAATAAGAAATAATAAATTTTAGAATTTTATCATATAATTTAAACACAATTGGGATCTTTCTAACCTAGGGATCAAACCCAGATCTTCTGCATTGCAGGTGGATTCATTACCAGCTTAGCCACAAGGGAACCCCAAACACAATTGTCCATTAAGATATTGTTGCATTAGCTTTCACTGTAACAAACTGCTTGTATTTTCATTGCATTACCTTTTGAATATGCTATAATTATATACTTGCATAAATGTGTACAATATGACCTTTATTCCATAAAATAATTTATCACTATGTATTAAACTATATTAATAAAAGTAATCTTGTGAAAAAACTAAGCTGTCCATATTAATAGCAGATGACAAATTTAATAACTATTTATTTTATTATTTTATTTCAGAATTTTAAATGCACAATGCAAATATGTGCCATATAATTGAATTTAGTGGCTTAATGGCAAAAAATATGTCCACCAATGCAGGAGACATCGGAGACCTGGGTTTGATTTCTGGTTGGGGAAGATCCTCTGAAGGAAGAAATGCAACTCATTCTAGTATTCTTGCCTGGAAAATTCTATGAACTGAGGAATCTGGGGAGCTACAGTCCATGGAGTCACAAATAGTCAAATGTGACTGAGCACACACACACAATTGAATTTAGAAACACAAAGAAGTCAACTCAGGAATATGCTAAATTTTGAACATTACTATTTGAATTTTGTTGTATATGAATTGTATTTGCTATCAATACCAAAGATAACTTGTGAGGGAGATGTTATTCCTTAGTGTTCTGCATGAAACACAGCTGAGTTCTCCTTTGTACATTGGAAAGCTATGGAAACACTCTTCACATCATCCCTTCACCATTTTTATCCATTAAAATGATGAACATAAAAGAAAAAAAAAAGGTAAAAATGTCTAACAAAGCTGAACATCATTAAATTTAATGAATTTATTGAAATATTGAAGCGACATAATATATGGCACACCTATCTCACGTTTCCCTGAATTCTTTCTATTTCTTTCTAAATTTCTTCCCACAGGATATAGGACTAAATTCTTGTTTCCTTCTTCCTTTTTTTTTTTTTTAATAATCTCTGGCTCAAAAAGACCCTACACAGTTAAATCTAGTTTCTGCCATTATCAAATTGAATATTCTGTAAATTATTAAAATAAGGATTTTGAAGTCTCAACCTTAAGAGTGGATTGCCTGGTTTCTCTTGAATTTCTGTTTTTTTTTTTTTTTTTTTTTTTACTTCATCTATTTTAAATTTAAGTGCATACACTTTAAGGGTTATTGGGATGTTGATATCTTTATTATTATGCCAAATCTTTTAATTCCTAATATTTTCCCTGTTCACAAAAGTCCTTTGTCTAAAATTAGTATAGTTATCCAGGCATTCTTTTTTATTAACATTAGTGGTGTACCTCTTGGAGAGAAAATGGCAACTTGCTTCAGTATTCTTGCCTGGAGAATCCCATGGACAGAGGAGCCTGGTGCACTACAGTCTACAGGGTCACAAAAAGTTGGACACAACTGAGCCACAGAGCATAATGGTATTTCTTTCTCCATTTATTTAATTTATCTTTCCTTATAATTAAAATGGGTTTCTTGTGGAGAACATATATTTGGGTCATATTTGTTTAATCCACTCTGACAAAATAAATGGCTTATTTAAACTATTTATACTTAATGTGATTATAGATCTCATTGTGATAATACTTATTTGCAGCTGTTTCTTAGTCATTCTAATTATTTTTTAATTCCCTCTCCTTTTTGTTTTCTCTTAATTAAAGATTCTTTGTTATATTTTGTCTGCTTTCTTAGCATAGCAATTATTTTTATTTTTAAATTCTTGTTAAGTTTTCAAAATACATTTTAACTAACATAAGTTCAATTTCAAATAACACTCTAGCAATTCATTTATAGTCCTCCTACTTTGTAGCATAGCATTTCTGTTGATGATTTGCTGTCATTCATTTTACATATATCCATGCTACAATTCACGCTACAATTGCCATCATTTCATGTCAAATAGATTGGAAAACAATGGAAACAATGAGAGACTTTATTTTCTTGGGCTCTAAAATCACTGCAGATGGTGACTGCAGCCATGAACTTAAAAGATGGCTTGCTCCTTAGAAGGAAAGTTATGACCAACCTAGACAGCATGCTAAAAAGCAGAGACATTACTTTGCCAACAAAGGTCCATCTAGTCAAAGCTATGGCTTTTCCAGTAGACATGTATGGATGTGAGAGTTGGATTATAAAAAAAGCTGAGTGCTGAAGAATTGATGCTTTTGGTTTTGGTTTTTTTTTTTTTTTCATTTATTTTCATCAGTTGGAGGCCAATCACTCCACAACACTGCAGTGGTTTCCGTCACACACCGACACGAATCAGCCATGGATTTACATGTATTCCCCATCCCGATCCCCCCTCCCACCTCCCTCTCTACCCAATCCCTGGAAATAGAACTACCATATGACCCAGCAATACCACTACTGGGCATACACACCGAGGAAACCAGATCTGAAAGAGACACATGCACCCCAATGTTCATCGCAGCACTGTTTATAATAGCCAGGACATGGAAGCAACCTAGATGCCCATCAGCAGACGAATGGATAAGGAAGCTGTGGTACATATACACAATGGAATATTACTCAGCCATTAAAAAGAATTCATTTGAATCAGTTCTAATGAGATGAATTGATGCTTTTGAACTATTGTATTGGAGAAGACTCTTGAGAGTCTCTTGGACTGCAAGAAGATCAAACCAGTCAATCCTAAAGGAAATCAGTCCTGAATATTCATTGGAAGGACTGATGCTGAAGCTGAAACTCCAATGCCTTGGCCACCCGAGGCAGTGAACCAGCTCATCGGAAAAGGCTCTGATGCTGGGAAAGATTGAAGACAGGAGGAGAAGGGAACGACAGAGAACAAGATGGTTGAATGCCATCACCGACTCAATAGATATGAGTTTGAGTAGGCTCCAGGAGTTGGTGATGGACAGGGAAGCCTGATGTGCTGCAGTCCTTGGGGTCCCAAACAGTCAGACAGGACTGAGTGACTGAACTGACTGATACTACAATTGGGATTCACAGGTGGCTCAGTGGCAAAGAACCCACCTGACAATGTAGACATCTCTGAAGCCACCATTATGATCCCTTTTAGAGAAGATCCCCTGAAAGAGGAAAAGGCAACCCACCCCAGTATTCTTACCTGAAAAAAAAAAAAAAAAATCCCATGGACAGAGGAGCACAGTGGGCTGCAGTCCGTGGGGGTGCATAGAGTTTTGACAGGGCTGAGCCACTGAGCATGTACACATGCTATAATTGCCCAATATATTCTTACTGTTATTACATTGCATAGATAGTCATATCTTGGATCAATTAAGAAAAACAAAAGATTGTATTGTAACTTTATTCTTTCCCTGATAATTTTTCTTTATTTATACCTGAATTACAGACCTATATAATTTCACCTTAAATATGTTATTTTAATACCTATTGCAGTAAATGTCTGCCAGTGATGAATTTCCTCCATTTTTGTTCTCCCCAGAAAGTCTTTTACTTCATTTTGGAGGGAAAATTTTGCTGAGGGTAAAACAGAAGTTTGTTTTTATTCCTCTTTATTTCAATGCTTTAACCATTTCACTCAAATGTCTTCTAGATTTCATAGCTTTTGATGTGAAGCTTGATGTAATTCCTAGCCTTGCTACTAGGTCAGTAAGGTTGAATCCTCCAGCTTTATCTCCCCCTTTGCTTGGATTCTTGTAAGATTTCCTCTTGGTCTGAATTTCCTGTTGTTTTAGTATGTATCCCTAAGTATAGATTTTGGGGGCAACTATCCTGTTTGTGGTCTTCCTAGGTGGCTCAGTGGGTAAAGAGTCCACCTGCAATGCAGAAGATGCAGACGACACGGTTCAATCCATGAGTGGCAGACTTGGAGACGACTGAAGTGACTGAGCATGCACTCATACAATCTGCTTGGTGTTCTTTAGAGAACAGAGTCCTGACTCTGTGATTTGATGTTTTTCTATTTTGGAAAATTCTTTGATATTATTATTTCAGTACTTTTTCCTGTCTTGTTATTTTTTCTCCTGTTATGTCAAGTACACATTACCCTTTGGAAATTGTCCCAAAGTTCTTGCATTTTCTGTTCATTATTATTCCCTATTCTTATTTTCTTTTGCACTTCAATGTGGAAAGTTTCTGTTGACATTTCTTCCAGGTTACCTATCATTTCTTTGGTTTTGGCCAATCTGTTGATGAACTAATCAAAAGTGTCCTTCATGTCTGTTACAGTGTTTTTTATTTGTAGAATTTTCCTTTTAGTTTCTTTCTTTTTCCATTAGTGTTCTTGGTATATGAAGCATGGTTTTTCCATTTTCTTCTGGCAGCTCCATCACTTGTGTCATATCTGTTTCTGATGCTTGTTTTGTGTATTCACAGACATGCAATTTGGTGGTGATTTATTGTTGAAAGTCAAATGTGATGTTTTGGATAATTGGAACTGAGGTAAATAGTGCTTTAGTGTAAAGTTTTATGCTCTGCCTAGAAGCTGGGCTATGGCTAACATTTGCTATTGCTGTAGCTGCCAGTGATTTCAATGTCCTCTATTACCATTGGTTTTTACTCCCTTGTTGTCTTTGAATTAATTAAGAGCTATTCCTTAGACTCTGTGCCTTGCAGCTTTTTTACCTGTGAACCAGTTATTACTGGAGCCCTGCTGTTTTGATGATCAAGTCTGTGAGAGTAGAAATTTCCTGCAATCATAATTAATTACTAGACTTTTAGGGGCCCTATGACCTTTACTAAGGTTTCTTAGCTTTTTGCTCTGCTTAATTGAGACAGAAAAGCTGGAAGGGGCTTACGTCAGGGGAACCCTCTTCCCTCTGGTGGGATCAAGTGTGTGTGCCAAGTCTTATGAACTGTAGCTGCCAGGCTCCTCTGTCAGTGGGATTCTCCAGGTAAGAATACTGGAGTGGATTGCCATGCCTTCCTCCAGGGGATCTTCTCAACCCTGGGATGGAACCCATGTCTCTTGCATCTCCTGCATTGGCAGGTGGGTTATTTACCACTAGCACCACCTGAGTCTTTTTCTTGGTTAGTAAGCCTTTGTTTTGGGAAAAACACTGAGCATATTTAGCAAAGTTTGCTTTCCTCTCTTTCTGCCACAGCCAAGAGGACAATTATTGGCTCTTTATTTTCAGAAACTGGTGGGGTTCCCGGAGGTAAGATCCATAAAAGGGTGAAGATTTCTCTCAGAATGCGACCCTCAGGAGTTTCCCTCAGAAAGTCTACTTTCAGCCTTCAGGAATTGACTATAGTTATTTTTAACTGTTTCTTTGTTTATGGTTCTCTCTGTCTTGCTTCAGATAAGTTCATCTTGGGCTTCCCTGGTGACTAACTGGGTACAGCATCTGTTCTGCAATGCAGGAGATGCAGAAGATATGAGTTCGATCCCTGGGTCAGAAAAATCCCCTAAACAGGAAATGGCAACCCACTCCAGCATTCTTGCCTGGGAAAATTCATGAACAGAGGAACCTGGTGGGCTACAATCCATGGGGTCACAAAAGAGTGGGGCATGATTGAGTAACTAAACAGCAAAAAGTTCAACTTGGGGGTGACTGTACTTACCTGCTTCCCGATTTCAGGATCTGTGTTTGCCCTGTGACTTCCCTTCTCTGGCAGATCCTGGAAAAGTTATTGATTTTCAAATTATTCAATGTCTTTTCTTCTTTTTTAAGGACCAGACTGTTAACTTTCAAATACTTAACATGCTAAGAGCTAGAAACCAGGTATTTCTTACATTTTAAAAATTTGGGCATTCATTTCTTTTACCTGAATATTTTGACCCATTTCTAAGCAACAGGATCGGTGATATTTTGGAATTTTCAGTGTATTATCTCTGCTTATATACTGCCTGATCTGCCTGATCTTCTGTGATTTTTATGCTTTTTTAGTTAATGGTTAATTATTTTTCATCATTGTAATTTTCTCCTCTAATATCACAGATCTACATTACATATCATTTCCATACTTTTAGGGCATGTATCACTAAGCCACCAAATTGAAAATTTACTGGTACCTATACGCGCCTTCTGCATAAAAGTAACATTTTGTAACTGTGTATGCCTCTGTTTGCTACCAGCTCAACTTAATGTGTGTTTTATTCCATAGGTCTAAGTCCTGCCTTTCTAAACTCCAATGAATACTTTATGTTTACACAGTTATGATTTAGACTTTTCAGATATTTAGTTCTTTCTATGCTCTTCACCACTGTGTGTATGTGGGAAAATCCTCATCAGTTCACTTGGGCAATGCATTGCTTGTCTACAAGTTTAGAGATTTTATTTCTGGGAGGAGAGGATCTTTTATTCAACAACCATAACTTATTTTGATGTTGAATTTTCATTTTTGTCTATTTCTTCTCATAGAACTTGCAAAAGAAAATATCAATTTTCCCAAATTGACAAATGAATACAGATACATGTGGCTTCCATATTTGTTTACTTCTTTGTGCTAGAATTTCATTCCAGTTGTTACTTGATAAGTTATTATGTGCTGTCAGATACTATAGATTTCAAAAAGATGCCTTTCATGCAACTATTTATACTTAAAGCAGGAGAGTTGTCTGAATAACCTAAATTACCATTATTGGAAATAAAAATTATTTTTTCCTCATTGATAAATAAGAACTTAAGAGACAATGTTAGTACAGATGCATTTGTGTATAGATAGATAGATAGATAGATAGATAGATACTGATATGTATATGTACTTGAAGACCATCCATTATTTAGGAAAATTATGTCAGATAATTAAAGATAAATGAAATGATAATGATATTATTAGTAGCAGTTTAAGTAATAACAGTGACAAACAAAGCAGAAAGATATTTTGTGATATTACTTAGAACTTAGAAACTTCAAAAGATAACATATACAGCAAAAAATATATATTATAATGCCAATATGATAGAAATATAATAAGCAATTTTCCATTTTGACAAATGCTTCATTGATGATAAAATAATTTGCTTTATCTTCAGAATGGTACTCTGAGTGGGGGTGCACAAGTTATCTCTATTTACTATATGGAAGAAATAAATGTTGAAAGTTAATGCATTTTACTTAGCATTACACAGCTAATTAATGGTGGAGCTGCCATAAGAATCTAGAAAATCAATGTCCATTGTGTGTTACTTTTGTAACTTATAAAGACAAATGGAGAATTTTAATGGACCCATAAAACATTTAAAATAATTATGTGGCAACACAATACTTTAATTCTATCCAACCAATGTGGAGGTTTTATGTGTTGTATTTTCTGGACAATTATTAATTAAATTCAAGTTTATTATTTTTCTAATACAGGACTGAGAGTTTCCTCAGTTAGCTGTCTGTGATAAGCTTTTGGTCATCCCAAGATTAGACTGAATTTATGATCCTAGTAATGATTATTTAATAGTAGGGACAAACAGCTATAGGTAATGTAGTAACAAAAAAGAATAGATATATTTTTAACACAACTGTATAAGTTGTGAATTACAGAACACTCATGATTTTAAAAAGTTTAAATTCACTCATTTAAAAAATTTAAATATCAAATCAGAAATTAATCAGAAGGGATACTGTTAATGATTGAAATGTTCTTAATTTTATGTCATATCATTGAAATATTTTTAACCCTGATTTTCTTCTATAGATGGATATATGAACTCTGTCCTTGAATATATACCATATACTTGAAACTGACAAGTATACAAGAGGGAGCACATTTAAAAAAAATAAAACAAAACTACTTTACTGAGAAATACTGAGTTGAAAAATTGAAACGATTATTGTCTCTGAGTGCTAAAAATCCAAATGATTTGTAGTATCCCATAAATGTATGATGTTGTTTGTTCTATTTATAAAATGTACCATTGGATTCACTTTCTTTATACTTTATGATATTTATATCTCCTTAGGGGAAGACTTTTATAAAGCAATTTTTATGAAAGCTGTGAAGAGGTCTTTAACTTTTTTTCAATCATAAACTTTTAAAAGGTGGCAGCACATATGGCACTAAGTTTTTATAAAAGAAGTCACTTGGAAGATTATAATTTTCTCCTATTGAATAGGTTGTCATAAATTTCAAGGCAAGATGCATTCATTCATATTTTTAAAATCTGCTTTATTTCATATTGAAGCATCTTAATGTTACATATGCACATTGATACTAGAAATAAAACAATGACCAGAATGGTTTTCCATACTAAGTAGATTTTATTTTATATATAGTTTTCTAATTTTGTTCTTATTGGGTTCTCCTGAAATGCAACACTGATAAAGTAAATTAAAAATCAAAGAAAAAAAAAATGTAGTTTGTTCTGTGTAATTTTTTGTTTAGACACAGCATAATACCCTTTTTCCCCTTCATTGAATACAAAGGGATAAAATTCATTTTTCAACTCCTTTCACCAACATTTTAGGTATAGTCAAAAATTTCTTAGAGGGACAAGCCTTTCTAACAAGTCCTCTTTTTATAAAGCAATAATAACAGAGACAAGTTTGGCTAGGTACCTGTAATAATTTAAATAACCCTTTCTCATGTTGGGCACTTTACTATAATAAAAGCCTTCCACTGTGAATCAATTTTCCAACTGGAGGGAAAATTAAAAAAAAAAAAGCCTGATTGAAAAGGACATCAACAACAAAACCAACCAAAGCGAAAACTATCTGGGAAAACATACGTTGAGATCTTTCTTCTAATTCATTCTCAGTCGAGAGCATACATCATACTTCTTATGTGCAAAGAAGGATTCAAGATATACTATTTTTCCTGATCATTCTCACCCTACAAGGAAAAACAAAGATTATTTCATTCTACAAACAATTAAATTTCTATATAAAGAAATTCAACATAACAAAAACATGCTTGAATACATCATTTAAGAGAAAATATTCTATTGGTTTCAAAATGATGGCTTCATTTTCTTTCACTCAAATATCAGGCCATACACTGTTCTGTCTTTAGGCATCTTGAAGCTAAACATTCATGCAAAACTTTTCTTAAGTTATTAAGGGAGATAATTAAAATCTTTGGAGAATGTAGTAAAACATTTTAGATGGATGCAGCTACCAAGATGTTTTCCTAAGCTGTAATTTTTGATATAGCAATTATGAAGTTCTCATTTTATGAATCTGAGAGGGGATTTTGTTTTCTTGCTTTTATCTTTTAAATAATAAGTGGTTAACTATTTAAAATCATTTGATATTTATGAAAAATACTATCCTTTAGGCAGAAATGATTAAAGGACTTATATAAAAAAGGTCAAGGAAGCATAGCCAAATTCTTCCTCCTAAAACAATAAGAACAAAGAAATCACAAAGTCCACCCTTACAATAACTATGACACATTTAATCTATGAAAATTAACATTTCTATCTATTTATTACAGATACTAAATGTTTGAGAATCTGGGACTTTTATTCTAGGATTAAGCTGTATAATATTTTTAAATATGTGCTTTAAAGGAAATTGACATAAACATTTAAAGTTTAAAGACAATAAAGCTACAATATAATAACATAGTGCTACATCCCCCAAAATATTTTAAGCAGTCTCAAAATTAAGCTAAGTATATATTATTTTATATAATGATTTTAAAGTATTTATAGGAAATTATACAATTCACTAGAGAAATCATGTAATGCAATATAATCATCTCAAGTGGAAAGTATAATTATTTGTACATATTTCTAAATATTTGTTTCCTGGTTGCAGTATGTACCAGTTTTAGACACAGTTCATTGAAACTTTAGTGAATGTTGCTACTATTTCAAATGGAAAAAAATTTTGGTAATTAGAAGTAGTGTCAAAATTTTATTACAAAGATGTTGCAGAAAAGATAACTCTAGAGGCCAATTCCAAGATCCTTTCTTCAAAAGGGTGTTTACAAAAAAGTAAAAACTTTATATAATGACTTGGATTAGAAACAAAGGGAAAATATGTTTGAATAAAATATAACACCTGTAGTTGACAATTACTTGATTTGCTGGGCACTAGATTCTGAGAAGTCTTCTTCATACCATTAAATTTATCAAAATATTGCAAACTATTTCACAAGGATGATTTGGAATAATTGTTATTTGTCTGCAACCCTGTAAACAAAGATTTGCAAAATGGCAGGAATCATTAAATACTATAGATGTCTAAAGATATATGCACCCTTATGTTCATAGCAGCTCTATTCACAATAGCCAAGACATGTAAACAGCTTAATTGTTCAACAGTTTAGTGGGTAAAAAAGATGTAGTATATATACACAATGAAATACAGCTACTACTGCTAAGTCGCTTCAGTCGTGTCCGACTCTGTGAGACCCCATAGACAGCAGCCCACCAGGCTCCCCCATCCCTGGGATTCTCCAGGCAAGAACACTGGAGTGGGTTGCTATTTCCTTCTCCAATGCATGAAAGTGAAAAGTGAAAGTGAAGTCGCTCAGTCATGTCCAACTCTTCGCGATCCCATGGACTGCAGCCTACGAGGCTCCTGCATCCATGGGATTTTCCATACTACTCAGCCATAAAATAATGTCATTTGCAGCAATATGGATGCAACTAGAGATTATCATACTAAATGAAATAAGTCAGAAAGTGAAAGACAAATACTGTGTGATATTTTATATGTGGAATATAAAATATAACACAAATGAATAGAAACAGAATCGGCGACATAGAAAACAGACTAGTGGTTTCCAAGAGTTAGGGGTTTTGAGGAGGGAAGAAGTGGAAGGTTGGGTTAGCAGATGTAAACTTTTATTTACAGAATGTAAAAACAACAAGGTCCTACAGTGTAGCAAAGAGAACTATATTCAATATCTTATTATAAAAGATAATGGAAAAGTATATTTTAAAAAGATTGTATATGTATATATATATATATATATATATGCATAACAGAATCACTTTGCTGCTTGTTGTAATAACACAACATTGTAAATCAACTATCCTTCAAAAAAACTCAAGAGAATAATAAAGAGTAATAGACATCTAAATTCAGATTAAAACTCCCTCTGTGTGAACACAGCCCTACTCCTGCATGAGAGACTGAAATAGGATGAATTCTGGCACTTATTTTAGTTGCTGAAATACAATATCTTCTATAGTAGGAAGAGTGTGCTTTAGTATTGCAACTCTGTTCAAATACCTCTGCTAAAGCATGACCAAAAAGTTGTCTTTGCAATTTTTAATAAAAAATTTTACCTCGAAGTATGTTTTTATCATCTAAGAAGCTTTTGATTGTTTCAGAATATATTATAGGCCCATTCTTAAAAATTCCAATTTCAAATTTAAAAGAATAAGGCTTACACACACTTGAAAAAGATACATGTTTCTATTTGTGTATTATGTGTCAAAATATTAGTATTTTGATTTAAATATATTTTGCTGGTTCTCCAATCCATAATTATAATATCTTACTGATTACAATTAGAGATCAGTTGCCATTTCTAACATGGCTCAATCAAGTTGGGAAAGGGGACCTTTTCCATTCCATCCTGAGGATGACTGAGGTTACATCACTGACATGTGACTGATTGTTGGAAGACAAGTGAGTTTACGCCTTTGATGCTGAAATTATTTATTTATTTATTTATTTATTTATCTATCTATCTATTTATTTTTCCCCTCCAGCATGACAGAGAGTTAAGCCTACCAGGGCAATCAAACTCTCAAACCTGTTGCAAACTTACATGGCTATTCTTCCATCAAATCCTCCCCATTTTTAACTAACTTGAATATTTCTGTCTTGAATGATTCTAGTTCCATCTTCTCCAATCCCTTGAACCCCTTTCCCTTGATTGGCCAACACACCCATGGTTGCTCTTCAGGATATCACTGAAACACAAGTTCTCACAATCCAACTCTGCCCTGGGCAATGGTCTATATCTCACAACGCAGAGGCTAGACTATCATTTTGAGATGGGAAGTGAATGATATATCTCTCACATGTTAACATTTACCACAGTGGCAAAAACCAAACAGTATAATACTTTAAAGAATTATCTCAGCAATAATTTTGTTTAGAATATGTGTGCTTTCACTCTATGTTCTAGACACTGGTGATAATCCTGGATTCTAGTAAATCATAGTTTAGAATATGAATTTATGTGCATATGCAGCTTGTTATTTAAACATGAAAAAGTGATCACATTCCTTTGGAATCTATCTATGTACATATGTACACATTTACATGTAAATCAGACACAAAAAAGGGTAAAAGTTCAGTTCAGATGAGTTCAGTCACTCAGTCGTGTCCTACTGTTTGTGACCCCATGGATTGCAGCACACCAGGCTTCCCTGTCCATCACCAACATCTGGAGCTTGCTCAAAAGCGTATCCATTGAGTCGGTGATGCCATCCAACCATCTCATCCTCTGTCTTTCTCTTCTTATCCTGCCTTCAATCTTTCCCAGAATCAAAATCTTTTCCAATGAGTCAGTGCTTTGCATCAGGTGGCCAAAGGATTGGGGTTTCAGCTTCAGCATCAGTCCTTCCAATGAATATTCAAAACAGTTTTCCTTTTAGGATTGAAAGGTTTGATATCCTTGAGAGTCTCCAAGTCTCTAAAGAGTCTTCTCCAATACCACAGTTCAAAAGCATCAATTCTTTGGTGCTCAGCTTTCTTTATAGTCCAACTCTCACATCCATGAGTGACTACTGGAAAAACCATAGCCTTGGCTAGACGGACCTTTAGTGGCAAAGTAATGTCTTCACTTTTTAATATGCTATCTGGTTTGGTCATAGCTTGTCTTCCAAGGAGGAGGCATCTTTTAGTTTTATAGCTGCAATCACCATCTGCAGTGATTTGGAGCCCAATAAAATAAAGTCTTTCACTGTTTCCATTGTTTCCCCATCTATTTGTCATGAAGTGGTGGGACTGGATGCCATGATATTCATGTTTTGAAAATTGAATTTTAAGCCAACTTTTTCACTCTCCTCTTTCACTTTCATCAAGAGATTCTTCAGTTCCTCTTCACTTTCTGCCATAAGGGTGGTGTCATATGCATATCTGAGGTTATTAATATTTCTCCCGGCAATCTTGATTCCAACTTGGTTTCATCCAGCCCAGCATTTCACATGATGTACTCTGCATATAAATTAAATAAGCAGGGTGACAATATACAGCCTTAACATACTCCTTTTCCTATTTGCAACCACTCAGTTTTTTCACATCTGGTTCTAACTGTTGTTTCTTGACCTGCATACAGACCTCTCAGGAGGCAGGTCTGGTGGTCTGGTATTCCCATCTCTTGAAAAATTTTCCACAGTTTGTTGTGATCCACACAGTCAAAGGCTTTGGTGTAGTCAGTAAAGCAGAAGTAGGTGTTTTTCTGGAACTTTCTTGCTTTTTCAATGATCCAAACGATGTTGACAGTTTGATCTCTGGTTTCTCTGCCTTTACTAAATCCAGCTTAAACATCTGGAAGTTCTTGTTTCACATACTGTTGAAGCCTGGCTTGGAGAATTTTGAGCATTACTTTACTACCATGTGAGATGAGTGCAATTGTGCAGTAGTTTTAGCATTCTTTGGCATTGCCTTTCTTTGAGATTGGAAGAAAAACTGACCTTTTCTAGTCTTGTGACCACTGCTGAGTTTTCCAAATTTGCTGGCATGTTGTTTGCAGCACTTTCACAGCATCATCTTTTCAGATTTGAAATAGCTCAACTAGAATTCCATCACCTCAACTGGTTTTGTTCCTAGTGATGCTTCCTAAGGCCCACTTGACTTAAGATTCCAGGATGTCTGGCTCTAGGTAAGTGAGCCAGACCACTTATTACACCATCTTGGTTTTCTGGGTCATGAGGATCTTTGGAGAATTCTAAGCCTCACTTTGCTAGAGTATGAGCTGAGTACAATCATGTGGTAGTTTGAACATTCTTTGGCATTGCCTTTCTTTGGGAATGGAAAGAAAGCTGACCTTTTCCAGTCCTGTGGACACTGAGAGTTTTCCCAATTTGCTGGCATATTGAGTGCAGCACTTTCAAAGCATCATCTTTTAGAACTTGAAATAGGTCAGCTGGAATTCTATAACCTTTGCTAGCTTTACTCGTAATGATGCTTCCTAAAGTCCACTTGACTTCAGATTCTAGGATGTCTGGCTCTAGGTGAGTGATCACACAATCTTGGTTATCTGGGTCATTAAGATCTTTTTTGTATAGTTCTTCTATGTATTCTTGCCACCTTTTCTCAATATCTTCTGCTTCTCTTAGATCCATACCATTTCTTTCCTTTCTTGTGAGATACAGTCATATATTTACTTTATTATTTTCACTCTCAAAGTTTATCTAATGTATTTATTGTATTTTTCCTTATGCATGCAGACTTCTAATAAGAAGATTATCTTGTGAATGATAGAATTTGCATTTTTGTATAAAATAATATTATTATTAAAGATGGCATTGTTTTATGACTTCCCATAGTTCATCATTTTCTGATCATCCTTAATAAAGCTAAAAGCAAACTGGTATATTTATGCCACTAAATTATATAAAGCAGGTCATTTCTTATGTTACTTAATAGTGGCATTTCTAATATTAAGCAATTTTGTTTTCAATTTACACTGAAGTTCTATTTTTAAGCTATTCAAATAAGTCATAGCTAGAATACACATAACTATGTTTAATAGTTCAACCATTTTTCCAACATTGTATGCTCACACCTATAATTCCTTAGTGATCCTGGACAACATATGTTTCACACAGATCTCAAAGCTTAATGTTCTTCCCTCTCACACATTTTCTTCTTGCCTGTTTCTTTTCATTGTAAATCATATCTACCGTACTCAGTAAACTTGTAAACCTATCTTGCCTGTATTCATAAATCAATTTTCTTAGTATACCATTCAATGTAATTGGATCTCTAATCTGTAACCAGAGAGCTTTTTCTAAAATAAAATCTTATTACTACTTCTCTAGTTATCTCTAACACTTTGCCAATTCTAGCCCAAGGCTTCTAAGAGTCATTTGTAACAGTTATGGTATAGGTTGTGTCTGTGCCTAGTCACTCAGTCGTGCCTGAATCTTTGTGACCCCATGTATTATAGCCCATGAGGTTCCTTTGTCCATGGCATTGCCCAGGCCAGAATACTGGAGTGGGTTGCCATGCCCTCCTCCAGGGGACCTTCCCAACCCAGGGATCAAACTCCAGTCTCCTGCATTGCAGGTGGATTCTTTACCATCTGAGCCACCAGGAAAGCCCATGAATACTGGAGTGGGTAGCCTTTCCCTTCTTCAGGGGATCTTCTTGACCCAGGAATTGAATCAGGGTCTCCTGCATTGCAGGTGAATTCTTTATCAGCTGAGCTACTAGGGAAGCCCATGGTACCATGGTATAGACTATGACGTTGCATTAAATGTATGTGTACTAAGTCACTTCAGTCATATCTGACTATTTGACAATCTATGGACTGTATCCCACCAGGCTCCTCTGTCCGTGGGGTTCTCCAGGCAAGAATACCCAGGACTGCCATGCCCTCCTCCAGGGGATCTTCCAACCCAGGGATTGAACCCACATCTCTTGCATCTCCTGCATTGGCAGGCAGATTCTAGCACCACCTGGGAAGTGCCATTGCATTAAATAGATTCCCCACACCCCAAACAAACAACAAAGAGTAGTTGAAATGGTAGACTTATATTTCACTTAGTTCTGGACCAGTCCTTTTTAAGGTAACTTGGTCCCTTTCATTATCCTGTACAAATGTTTTTCAAAGTTTTCCTTTATCTGCATGTTTCAAGCAAGTTTCAGAGAGATGTTCCTATTCCAGACTGATGTTCTTATTCCAGATGTGAAGCAAAGAAATTATAATGTTAATAATTTTGAATGTAGGGAAATCATCTGAAATTGTTCATAGTTCCTTTCACATCCCATTATCCTAAACTCAACCTGCAATTGATAGTTAAATGAAATGAAAACAATGATATAGAGTGTGTAAATGGAAGTCTAGCTAAGAGTTGGGAAATTCTTTGTATGGAATTTGTATGGAAGCAGACTGGATATTAAATGAGAGTTAGCAATCTTTACCTGGAGGAGGGCATGGCAACCCACTCCAGTATTTTTTGCCTGGAGAATCCCCTTGGACAGAGGAGTCTGTCAGACTACATCCCATGGGGTCACAAAGATTCAGACATGACTGCATGACTAAGAACAACAGTCTTTATCATACCATCAAATTCAATTTATCTTTCTTTTTCTCATATTCTTTGTTTCAGCCATTGTGATTCATATCACTTTGCCCTAATTATTTTCATCTTTTCAATTCCTCCTATTGGTCATGTTCTCTTCCTCAGAAAAATCCTGTTTACTACTCTTAAGTTCTGTTACTTGTAACCACTGATCACTTTCTAAATCATAGTGTTTCAGAAGGAAAAGCTATATAGTCTTTTTGATTTATGATATGCTTAATTTATTTTTTCAAATTTCTTTCATTATAAATATTTCTCTTTCAATAATTGAAGTATTTTAAATTATTGATAGTTTTACAAATTATCAGTATGAATATATGTGAATCACTTTTTTCTCAAAGTTAAAAAAGCATGTTGGTCTTTGTAATTCAGTATTCTATAAGGTCGGGAACATTTTACTATATCCTTTGCTAAACTTTGTTCTAGTCATCCTGGTATTTATTTCTGGAATGAACAATTCTAAAATTGGATCTCTATCTTCTATCTTTCATAGATATGGCAACACTTATCCTCATATCTCTGTTCTTTCCATTTGGTTTTGTCAGATTCTCCTTTCAATTTTATCTTTCATTTTCTAGTTTACGAATTCCTTAGTAAGATTTAAATTGAGCTGTAATAAGATTTAAACAGCTTTTCTGAAAAATTTGCCTTCTTATTTCTCTAATAAAATGTTTCCAAAGTTCTTTTCTTACTTTGATAATTCAAAGTCACATTCTTTTCTTTTGTCAGAGGAATTTTGTTCTATTGGCCTTGAACCACAATTTCCAACTTTTTACTCGTATTCAATTGAGTCTTTGTCTGTGCCCTCACAGTCTTTACCAATAGATGGATGCAGAATTACCACTGGAGTCTCTTCCTATTATATTGTGCTCAAATTACTTATTAAATATGTGGGAGAATTAACAGAATGAAGTCCATAAATTTTAGCTCAAGACTCTGTCCAGCAAACATAGACTATTATAGCTTTCCTTTGCATCTATTTTTTTCCCTTACAATCCAGTCATTGTCAACAAAAAAATAGATTATTTGAAATGTTAAAATCTATAATCTTTACTTCTACACAATTCTTTTCCATTCCCTAGACATTAACACAATTATTTTGGTGAGGAATGTTCTTTCTTTTGTTTAGCATGCCAAGGATGATATCTGCTCTCCACCATCTTCTCAAATACTCCTTCAGACGCAGGTGTACACATACATTCATACACACACACACACACACACACACACACTCTAATACACAAACACATGCACTTGCATACCAACTTTCCGTAAGTGTCACAGTTTCTCTTTGGACCTTTAAGAAAAGATTCTCAAATTACATGTATTGGATCAAATCATATGCTAGGTATCATTCAAGATAGTTTGAGTAAAACAATGAAGATAATAGTCAAAGATCTTTTTATCTAATATACCTCATAGTCTAGAGATCTGATAGAGACAATAAGCATAGCAAAGACTATTATAAACTAGGTGAGAAGATAATACATTTTCTAGAAACTATAGACTGCGGCATCATGTTTCTGAGGCTTTGTCAATTTAGAGGCTGGACTGTATATTTTGAGAAAGACCAAATCCAAACTGGAAGGATTTGAGAGAGGTATACATGCAAATATGGGGCAGGGGGCCTTTCAGATGGAGGGGGAGGCCAGTGCAGAGATCGCCTGTACATGAGGAAGAGCAAGTATGCCAGTGAGGATGCAGTGAGCAGAGGCAGAGAATAGGAGAGTTATTGTCTGAAAGAGACTGAGAGGTTAGGTTTACTAGAGCCTCCTGGGCGCCATAAAGATTTTAGCTTGATTTTGAGTTCAGAGCTTTGCGCACTGGAGAGACATGATCTGATTTATGGGTCACCAGGAACCCTCTGGCTACTGTATTGAGAACAGACAATAGAAGACAAGGATGGGAGTAGTGGAAAGATTCAGAAGACAACTGCAACCATCCCCATCAGGGATGATAAAAACTCAACATTCACAAGAGGTTGGAATGAAAATTGTGAAGCAGGTTGAGTTCCTAACATACTTTGAAAGCAGAGATAACATGACTTCCTGAAATACTGAATGAGATGTTCTGAAAAAAGAAGGAAAGTTAAGAATGTCTCTAAGATTTTGATACCTAATGATTGGAAGTTTAAAGAAGCTGTTATCACTGAATGGAAGATGCTTGTACACAGAAGTTAATTTTAAGAAAACATCTGGAATTCACACTGGAGCTTATTGGATTTAAAATTTGTGTGAGATATTCACTGTAGGTAAATAACTGAATATGTGAGTAGAGTTTATAAGTGTCTTGGCTAGTTCAGCCTATAATACCACAGACTAGGTGACAATAGAAATTTCTCACAGTTCTGGAGGCCAGAAGTCCAAGAACAAGGTGCCAACCATTCTGAAGTTCTTATTGAAGACCCTCTTCCTTTTCTTTAACAGCTTTCTGAATATGTATTCACATGGCAGAGAAAGAAATTTCTGTTGGGGCTTTTTTTATAATCTGACCCACTCTCACAAGTCAATTTCCTCTTAAAGGCCCTATCTCCAAATACCTTTATATTGGGGGTTATGTATTCAGCTGGACTCCTTGGACTACAAGGAGATTGAACCAGTCAATCCTAAAGGAAATCAACTGTGAATATTCATTGGAAGGACTGATGCTGAAGCTGAAGCTCCAATACTTTGGTCAGCTGAAGGGAAGAGCCAAGTCATTAGAAAAGACCCTGATGCTGGGAAAGATAGAAGGCAGGAGAAGGGAATGACAGAGGACAAATTCGTTGGATGGCATCACTGACTCAATGGATATAAGTTTGAGCAAACTCTGGCAGACAGTGAAGGACAGGGAAGTACGGCATGCTCTAGTCAGGGAGTGGCAAAGAGTCGGGCAAGGCTGAGCGACTAAACAACAGACAACCACTAGATCTTTATTTACTGAACAACAAAAATGGGTTCAATATATTAATTTTGAAAAGGCTTAATTCAGTCCATAGCAATGAGTACAGGGAGGAGATATAATGTGGAATTTGCTATGGCTATTCCTCCAAAATATTCCCCATATTATGAACCACATCTGTCTGCATTTATAGTCTTGGATACATTCCTCCTCTTTAATCTGGCCTGGTCTTGTGGCTTATTTGTAACCAACAGAATGTAGCAAAAGTGATGGTGCATGACTTCAAGCCTAAATGAGAAGTCTTATAGTTTTCATTTGGATTTATTATAGCATTGGCTCTGGAGGAGGTCAACTGCCATATAAGAAGTTTGACTAACTTAAGTTTATTATGTTGTGAAGTGCGAGGTTAACACATGGAGAAAAAGCAAGGTCTGCCCAGCCCCGACTAGGTCCAGCCATACCAGCCCAGACTCCAAACGTGAGTGAAAAAGGCTTTTTAGGTGAAAAGCATAATTAAGCCTTCAGATGACACCAACTAGTCCTACTGACAGTTAACTGTAACTGCATTAAAAATGCCAAAATACAACTATTTAGTTGAGTCCAGTCAGCCAGTCTGAACCAAGAGAGACAAAAAATCTTGTTTTCCTTTTTACCAGAATGTTTTGAAGTGATTTCTTACATGCCAAAGTTATCAGTATACAGATAATACATAAATTCACATGTTGGAAGGCAATCTACAAGACAATAAGTATAGAAAGAAACAAGTGAGCTAGGTACAGGGTCCCAAGCAATCTAAAATAAAGTTATGGGAAAAGACAATGATCGGCAATAAGCTAAGATGCCAGGTTTTAAAAACTTTGAATCAAAATGAAAAGAATGAAAAAAAAATCCTCAACTGTACTTTATTCTGCTAAACAAATAATTGTATTCTGATTTGGAATTAACGACTGGACAACTACTTTGCAGTTGAGAAATAAGTAGCCTTGAAAAGAATGGCAAAATGCTTAATTTATTTGGTTTAAGTAAAAATAAAAGAAAATGATTTGAGGGCAAAATTAAAGGAAAAAAAAATTTTACAGAGAAGTGGCAAAAAGTGAAGATCTGAATGAGGGTTCTATTAATGTAATATTGATAGAATTTCAGGAAGGAAAGAATGCTGATCTATTTGGTGATCAACAATACCAAGAAGCTGTTGTTACTCCTATTGCTGAAGGTGCTAAGGTATGAAAGAGCGTACTTTAAGGCCAGAGTTATGTGGAATCATCAAAATTGTGCCAGAATATCAGCACCAATGTAGAGAAAAGGTGGAGAACATTATCAAACTTCTTTTTCTACCCTCACTATTGTGTTCCATTCCAAAGTTGCCTGAGAGATGTCAGTATGGGCCAACTAACAAGATGAAGACTAAGTCAGATGGGGAAGGGCAGGGCACCAGGGGATGGAGTGGTGTAGGATTCAGATGGGGAAAAAATAAATATTAATACATAGAGGAAACAAAAGCTTAATTAACTAAAGGAAGTAAGGCATGACCATTAATGACAACAAGCAGGATTTGTATGCTTTTCGAGCCCAATAATTGATGCCAACTCGATATGATAACCAAATGATTTTGAAAGCACTACATTTTTTAAGGTCTATTCCAGGGGTGTTGTGAGACACTATTTTTGAATACAACTTTTGAAATAATTATTTCTTTACTTTTCTTACCCTCATTAGTCACGAGAATATGTGCTGCCACTTTGACAAGTAAAAATGATATGACAATGTGAACATAATGTTCAGTTTTCTTTTTTAATTACAAATAAGAAAAGTGCCTAAGGGAGTAAGAAACTGTGCTTTTGTTATAATAATACATTAGTGTCAGACTAGAAGTCAAGAAAGAAATCTACCTAGGGAATCTGGGATTTGTGTTTGGGCTCCATAGAAGCTGAGAGGAAATATAAACTGTCGGTTACCACAAGAAGGTGTTTTTATGAGTGCATATAACTGTGTTAAGGGTATGGCACACAACTTGTTGCCTTTCATACGAACATAGCACATCAGCTGTGTGAAGGAAGCAGGTTTACATGAGATTTTTCATTAACAAATTCAAGCCATCATGTTTTCTTTTCAATAGAAGCATGAAAAGTGTCCAAGGATTTGGAGAGCCTTAGTATTCGATTCTTTACTGTCTGAGCCCCCAGGAAGCCCAGTAAATGGCCCAGTGAACCCCAACTTCTTCCTTGTACCTGTTCATTCATAAAAACACTGAATATAGCTCTTCACAATTATGATGGGACTTTCCTGGTGGCTCAGACAGTAAAGAATTCACCTGCAATGGGTGAGACCAGGGTTCAATCCCTGGGTGGGGAAGATCCCCTGGACGAGGGCATGACAACTCACTCCAGTATTCTTGCCTGGAGAATCCCACGAGCAGAGAAGCCTGCTGGGCTACAGTCCATGGGGTTGCAAAGAGTTGGACACGACTGAGCGATTAACACTTTCACTTTCACTTGCACTTTTTTGCTAGTTATCTCCATATGCTTAACTCTCACATTTAAAGTAGGTTCCTTTTGGATTTTGTTTTTAAATAATAGAGAAGCAAAGTAGCAGTTTAAAGGGATGTGTGTGCATTTACAATACAGATTTCCTGAATTGGAATTAACAGTTATGCACTCTCAAAATAGAGAAGTATTTACTTAACTTTATAAAGAAAAAAGTTTGCCATGAGCATATGTTTAAGAAATTTTAAGGAAATAGTAAAGTCTGAGTGAACCAAGATGAGATTAATAAGAACAAAATGTCTTTGCGCCATATATGTTGTAGCTTATTTTAAATTCTGAATTGATGGCACTTTTCCAAGTTCACATAAACCAAGAAGTTTTAGAAACTTACACTTGTTTTAAAATGACCACCATTACAGGGATTTTTCTCTTAGACTTATGAATTCTAAAATACAAGTTAGGACATTTCTTTCAGGTCAGTACAGTGTAGTATTTAAACATACTGCTATTAAGTATAAGAATAACTATTTTTACTCATACTTAAGAGTGTGAAATAATAAATGTTTCAAATAAAAAACATATGCAAGGTACTGACAAGGATTGATTTGGTTTGTAGAGAAAAATATACAGCTCTTCTAATGTTTCATTTTCTAAAAGAAAACACAATGATGTCATTTCTTTCTATTATGTAGAAATGCAAAATGTTGGTTTTTTTTTACAGATAATCTACTTCATGAAAAATTTATTCAATTTGCAAATTATCAGAAACAATTATATTTAGAGGCACTGTATGCAATGACTAACTTTAAAAATAATGTCAGAAATCTCAATATGGAAACCTAACGCTATATCTAATACCCAATTATCCATAGCAGTGAAAAAATTACTAACCAAGTGCAAATAACTTGATTTCTCTTATCTCAAAGTAATACTTTTATTCATAAACAGCATGTTATATTTAAAGACAGAAAGCAGGCTTTTAAAATAAAATCCCTGTAAAGGTGATAGAGACGTTGAAATTATTTTCCATCTTGTATATGAAAAAGGGAAATACTAGGAAATCAAAAAATGCTGTTATGCCAAATAGGATGAGAAAGCTCAAGTTCACACCCATGGGTTTTAGTGCATAACGGCATGACAATGAATTAAGAGGGCTGACAAAATACTTCAGTCAAATTTGAATGCTATTTAACAAAGGTAAATTGTTTAGTTACATGTTTTTAGCTAAAAATATTTTCCATCCCTGACTAGAGCTGGCAACCCTTGAAAAACATAGTAGAAGAAAGAAAAATAAAATTGTAAAGCATATACAAATTATGGGCAGTCATTCTTTTCAAAGACAGAATGTTTTCTTAATATATGCAGACATCATTCTTTTTTCATTGTCTAAAACTAGTATCTTAGGAATGTCAATAATCTTTCAATAGTCACTTAAAAATCTGTCACATAACAATGCTAGTATACATTTTATTTGACAGACCAAAATTTATTTGCAGGCTTTTAAAATTCCTAAATATTTACCTTTATATTCCACAAACAAGTATATTTGGATAAATATGGTCTAGAAATAGTTATTCAAAAAAGTTTAAATAATCATACTGTTTATGTGTCCAGAGTTTTGGCATAAGCTGTGATTAAATATGTAAATATTTTAACAATGAAAATTTCATAAGGGATATGCCTCACTTTTGCATCTTTCCTTATCACATTATTGGAGGAAGTATCAGCTTTCTTTTCTATATTTCATCTACCTTGATTCTGCGTAAATTGTAGTTCTTTAACATAAGTACATACATCACAGTGGATCAATTGTTTAAATTATTGCTCTTTTTATCATAAGTTTAACTGGTTCTTGCAAAAACTTGATTTAATTTTGAGTCAATGACATAATACTTTAGTTGTTCTCAATGTTATTAGCTGATGGTTTCAAAATTTCTCTAGAAATTTTAAAATTTCTCATTTACTTAGTAATTTTCTGAACATAAACATTTACACAGTAATTCTTGGTTAAAAACATAATGGGAAAATATTATTTTGATAAATATGAACCAACTGCATCTATTCATTATCTGAATCATTGATCTATTGAAAGTAGGCTGGGGCAAGAGAAATAGGTGAGGGAGATTGAGGCACAAGCTTTTAGATACACTGTAAATGAGTTACAGGTATGACATGTAGAGTGTGGGGAATATAGTCACGCATAATATAATATCTTTGTTTGATGAAAGATGACAGCTAGACTTATCATGATGATCTTGAAAATGTGTAGACATACCAAATCACTATTTTGTGTACCAGGAACTGACATGCTGTTATAGGTCTATAATACATAAAAACCAGCCAGACAAGCAAATTTATAGAAAGAGATCAGATTTGTGGTTACCGTAGGTGGGGAGTAAGGGTAGGGAAATTGGAGGGAGTCAGAAAGTACAAACTTCCAATTATAAGATAGATACGTACTAGGGATGCAATGTATAACATGATAAATATAACTAACATTGTTGGACAGTGGGTATGAAAGTTATGAGTAAATCTTGAGTTTTTATCTCAAGGGAAAATTTTTTTTTGTTCCTGTTTCTTTAATGTTGTATCTATATGAGATGATGGATGTTCACTAAACTTAACTGTGATTATTTCATGATACAAACTATTATGCTGTACATTTTAAACTTATACAGTGCTATATGTTAATTATAGCTCAATAAAACTGGAAGAAATAATACTTGAGTGAAAGGGGAAAATTTTGGAAATGAGAACAAAGATTTCAAAATAATGAAAATAAAAGACTATATAATAAACAACAAAGATGGAAATTTCTAGTAAATCAAGGAGAAATATTAAAGAAGATGGCATAGGATACTGATACCTTTTAAAAATCTATCCACTAATATGTAATATGCAAAATAAACACAAGTATGAATTTAAAGTTTCATCTGTTTACTATTACTGGGGGAAAAAGAAAAAACCAAAACAAATCACCTTAATATTTTTAGAACATGATACAATGAAAGGGCATGATATTTTGGATGGAAGAACAGTACAGAAAGAATCTAAGGGGAACAGCACATGTCTTGACAGCATAAACCTACTAAGCCATTCATGTGATTGATGTTTATGAAATGATAGAAGGTACCAAGGTAAGAAAAAGAGACAAAAGGAAAATAATACATCTAGAAAGCTGAAAAAAAAAATTCTTCATTAAATGGAAGGTTGATTTAAGTAACAAATAATATCTTGAATTCTTGCAACTTTATAGTGAAATGACTACTTTAGAAATGCAATGGTCACAGTGAGGGAAGGACAAAGTGGGGCAAATGGAGAAAGTAGCATCAGCATATATACACTGCTGCTGCTGCTGCTAAGTCGCTTCAGTCGTGTTCGACTCTGTGCGACCCCATAGACGGCACCCACCAGGCTCCGCCGTCCCTGGGACTCTCCAGGCAAGAACACTGGAGTGGGGTGCCATTGCCTTCTCCAATGCATGAAGGTGAAAAGTGAAAGTGAAGTCGCTCAGTCATGTCCGACTCTTCACAACCCCATGGACTGCAGCCTACCAGGCTCCTCCGTCCGTGGGATTTTCCAGGCGAGAGTACTGGAGTGGGGTGCCACGGCCTTCTCCATATATACACTACCCTGTTTATAACAGATAGCTGGTGAGAAGTTGTATAACACAGGGAGCCCAGTCTGGTGCTCTGTGATAAACCTAGAGGTGGGAGGGCTGGGGAGGAGGGAGGCTCAGGATGGAGATGAAACATGTATAATTATGACTGATTTGTGTTGTATGGCAGAAATGATCACAACGTTGTAAAGCAATTTTCCTTCAATTAAAAAATACATTAAAAAAAGAAATATGATGGAAAGTGTAGGCATAGAAAACCTTTTTCAAACTGACTAAAAAACATATTTTGATTAAAAAAATAAAACAACAAACAAACTGACAAGTAGATAAGGTTTACCTAGTTCTGATAAATATTTTGTTTCCCTTGAAAACAACCTCCAGAGTAAAGTATGTGAATAATAATAGACAAAGAACAATAAAATAGAATATCTCATTACAGCTGGACCCAGATGTTCAGTATTGTTATAAGGCAAGGGTCTCCAATGGAAACACATTTCCAAAGGTGTTATATTCTACCGTATGTTCTTAAACTGGTTCTAATACTTTAACATGAAAATCTTCCATATGCTTTCTAAGCCCATAACCTTAATTTTGTTTCCATCCGAGTATATTTGATAGTCAAGATTTCTCTACTTAATGCTCTCCCCATTACATAGTATAGTTTTTCATCCATTTTATTGTTATTATATTTGAAGTTGTTAATTAAAATTATCTTCTCTATATTTTAGGATGTATTTAATAAGTACAACCATCATAGCAGCATTTAAAATATAGTCCATAAAATAGAAAATTAATGTAATAATTCAATATCCCTAAAATAATGTGAAGAAAGAAACTTGATTCTACTCACCCTTACAATTCAGAGTACCCAGGGAAAACAGAGCCAGGCAAAATAAAGGATAGAACCAGTGAATTCACATGGACATTTAGGTCTATTTATTATAATATTTTTCTGATGCTTGCTTTGCTGCTGATAACAGGGTTTATGGAACAAATCCATGGACATCCATGAAATTATTAATGTCACTGCCTTTTCCTCTAATGTCTCTCAAGATCTAGGTTTAAGTCTGGAGTGTAAAAAAAACCCATATTTGCTTTAGGCATACATTACACCATGCTAGAAAGCTTATTAGCTTACCAATATTAACCCAGATATTATTTCTTTTTCATTTGACTACTTATGTCAAGTGCTCAGTTTGAAAGGAAAGAAAGTTTCAATCTCAAAATTGAAACCAAACGGGACTGCCCTGGTGGTCCAGGAGTTAAGACTGTGTTTCCAGTGCAGGAGGCACGGGTTTGATCCCTGGTTAAGGAACTAAGATACCACATCCCATATGCTGCAGGAGTGCCAAAAAGAAAGAGAAGAAAGAAAATTAAAGAGAAGAAAGAAAATTAAAAACTAAGCACTTTTGGTTGGCTCATGCATGCACACAGAAACACATGCCAGGTTAGGAATATTTTCTCTTTAGCACCATCTGTGCCTATGAACAATATTTGTGTGGCTCTGGAGAAGGCAATGACACCCCACTCCAATACTCTTGCCTGGAGAAGCCCATGGACGGAGGAGCCTGGTAGGCTGCAGTCCATGGGGTCGCTACGAGTCTGACACGACTGAGCGACTTCACTTTCACTTTTCACTTTCATGCATTGGAGAAGGAAATGGCAACCCACTCCACTGTTCTTGCCTGGAGAATCCCAGGGACGGCTGAGCCTGGTGGGCTGCCGTCTATGGGGTCGCACAGAGTCGGACACGACTGAAACGACTTAGCAGCAGCAGCAGTCCTCAGGCTACCCTGAGTGAGGTAAGAAAAATAGTAGAGAAAATACAAGAAAGTAAGAACCAAGTAAAGGAAAAGGGGGAGAATAGAGTGACCTTGACTCCAGCAGGAGCTGTGATCCAAGTGTTCAAATGCTTTGCTTACCTAGTTGGTTTAACTTTCATGAAAAAAATATCATCCAGGTAGAATGTATTTTACTGGGTGTATGATATGTTTAACGTAATTTTAGATGGGATAAACCTTGCTTTTGCCAGATTCAGTTCTATCTAATATGGGATTCCTGGGACTATTTGAATATGAAGACAATTCTGCCTGTTAAAATTTTGAGTCTCACTAGCTGTGTCTTCTAAAGGGACTAATGTATAGAGCTGCATTTTAGATATCCTTCCCTCTAGGAGTAGGCAAGTTTCAAAGGTCATTTCAAACCTTGTTTAAAGTGTGGACCATACAATGAGTTGATTTTAGGATAATTCCTTTTCTTCTTTTCATTGAGCTGAAAGTATACTTAATTTGGAAAGTTATTGAACATATGAGAGTGAAGCCACATAGAAGGGCCACCAGCATTAATTGTGCAATGCTCACCTTTAATCACCAGAGGAAAAAAGAGGTTAAAATGGTCATGGAGGAACACACAAGATGCATGGCTTCCCAAAGTTATTTCCTGAAAACTCTTATTTCTGGGGAAAAAAAAAAAAAAAAAAAACTATTATAAGGAGGTGGACCAGGAGATTTTCTCCACTTAGAAGAACAACTGACAATTGCCCCTGTAATTCAATGCTGTGTCACTTTCCCTAAAATGATACAGTTGCATCATGAATCTTCCCTGCTTAAGAAACCTGGGACTAAATGGAAACATGAGAGATTTTGTTGTTGTTGATTTGTGCTCCATTGATTTGCTTTGTTTTGTTTATATGAATGATCATAAGCTAATTTTGATGTCAAAGATCATTCCATATCAAGCAAAATTATATGATTCTAAATATTTTGATAAATGTAAGTGATACAATTTCTCTTTAATAACTTAAGATATTTGTCAAGGTCCTATAAACAACCTCAGATGTGCAGATGATACAATTCTCATAGCCGAAAGTGAAGAGAAACTAATGAGCATCTTGGTAAAGGTGACAGACATTGAACATCTTCAGCCAGTTTTTTTATTAGTAATGACACAAATCATGATCTTTAGCTATTAGTAAGAAAAATTACAATTAAAAAAAAAAAGTAATGTTCACATAGAGAAAGTGTTAGTCATTCAGTCATGTTGGACTCTTTGCAACCCCATGGACTGTAACCAGTCCTTAGAATTCTTCAGGCAAGAATACTGGAAAGGGTAGCTATTCCCTTCTCCAGAGGCTCTTCTCGACCAGGTATGGAACCTGGGTCTCCTGCATTGCACATGGATTCTTTACCATCTGAACCACCAGGGGAGCCCAATGTGCACCTCACAGGATGATTATTCAATAACTCGGGGTTATTATACATCAGTGGGGCTTGACTAATGAGGCATAAAAATTAATAATATAAAAATATCAGATAATTATAAAAAGAGAAACAGTTCTCTCTGAAAGAATTTCATACCCTATTAGAAAATTAGAGAGAAATGCTGATAAATAGAGTATATGGGATCATGTCCACATAATTACATGCTTCTGATTAAACACTGAAACAATTTCATTTTTTGAGGAAAAAAAACAGTATTTTATTTTTCTTCCTGGGATGCAACATAAAACTTTCCATTTGCAGGTATTTACAAGCAATCTCTCCTTGACCACAATCTAAGCATCAGACCCTCATCTTGATTGGTCTCAGCTTGCTTTGTATAGATTTAAACACTAACATAGTTTCTAATGGCTCAAGTCCATATCACTAGGATGACTCTAGCCTGCCTGAGAAACATTCCAGGCTGCCAAAATAATTTACTGTTTGTTCCAGCCAACACCTGATGCTCAGGATCTCTGTCTCCCACTCCTGAGAGGGTGTGAGCTAACTTCAGTAAGCAACGGTCAGCAAGCTCAGTTGGGTTTCACATGCACAGTCTCTCTTTGCTGCTGCTTATAATTTTTCCCTTTTCTGATTCTGTTCAAGGTCTGGGCAATCTCCTTCCCTGCTGTCTCTTGCTCAGCTAATTAACTAAGCAATGTTATATTTAATATGTAACCCTGTGTGTGTTTAAGGTGTGCAGTCTGCTGATCTGATACACATATATAGTAATATGGTCATCAATGTAGAGTTAGGTAATATGTCTATCACATCACAGAATTATTTCTTTGTTATGATAACATTTCAGATCTAGTCTTATAGCAATTTTGAAGTATATGGTAGAACGCCATTGAAGCTAATCTCTGTGTATGTTTGTGAAAGTCTCTCATGATGTCCGATCTTTGTGACCCCATGGACTGTAGCCTGCCAGGCTCCTCTGTCCATGGGGTTTCTACCACAAGAATTCTGGAGTGGGTTGCCATGCCCTTCACCAGGGGATCTTCCTGACCCAGAGATTGAACCCAGGTCTCCTGCATTGCAGGGAGATTGTTTACTGTTTGAGCTACCCAGGAAGCCCCCTATTGTGAATAGTTACTGAATAAAGTATGCTTTCACCACTTTAGCTAATGTCCAGCTGTGTTTACCTTTGACAATACCCATTATCCAGAGCCCTTCATACTACACAGAAAATGAAACAATTAGCAGTCTTCCAAGAGCTGCAGTATGTGGTCAAATTTTACCACCCTCCCAGCTCTGATGCCATCAGTCACAGAGCATTGTCCTCACTATCTGCAAATGCTGTTGCTTATGACTTACACTTCAAGTGACTCTAATCATCACTTGTGACACAATTTGTGTTGTAAATTACATCATGTTACAACTGGTTAAGAATATTTGTAAAGTGTTGACTTAAATGAATCTACTTTTGGAAGTCTGTTTCTGTATAGTGCAAACTACATTCATTAACCATCTAGGTTAGATTGGCCTGTGATTAAAAATTATTCACTGCTTCTCCCTGGAAAAGAAGGATACCTCTCTCCTCCAATAATAGTTTCAAGATCTTCATGTAATTTCCATTAGCCAATTAAATATGGGCAAGAATGTGACATTTCTAAACAGAAACCTTAAGAGTCAGGGCTTATTTTAAGAGTCAGTTGGTCTTATTTTCACTATGCCTGGGCAGTCTCATCATTATGCATTTTTAAGTGAAGACAAGTTACAGCTGACTTGGGATAAACATGTGGGATAGATGAGAAACACACCTTAGTTTTGTAACTGAAGAAGATTTGGAAGTCGTTTGTTATACAGGCATAACCTAATCTATCCTAACTAATGCACCAGGTAAATCAATGGGTTAACATAATGTTTATCTTTGCCTGGGCACTGGCAGTACCATGAGAAGAATATGAAAATCTACATAGATGAGCTCTGAGATAGCAATAAGAAAATATTGTTACTAAATGCATTTCAGTAAGTCAATAAAAGAAAAGTGTTAGTCACTCAGTCATGTCTGATTCTTTGCAACCCCATGGATTGTAGCCTGCCAGCTCCTCTGTCCATTAATTCTCCAGGCAAGGATACTAGAATGGATAGCCATTCCCTTCTCCAGAGGATCTTCCCAACTCAGGGACTGAACCCAGTTTTCCTGCATTGCAGTCAGGCTCTTTACTATCCAAGCCACCAGAAAAGACCTAATAAAAGAAAAAGAAGACATTTTATCTGTCTCCCTATTCCTTAATTTGCATGCACACTTAGCCATTCAATCATGTCCAACTCTTTGTGACCCTGTCGACTGTAACCTGCCAGACTCCTCTGTCCATGGGATCATCCAGGCAAGAATACTGGAGTGGGTTGCCCTTTCCTCCTCCAGAGGATCTTCCTGGACCAGGGATTGAACCTGCATCTCCTGTGTCTACTGCATTGACAGGTAGATTTCTTTTATCACTCAGGTGTCTACCTGAGAAGCCCATTTGTTGATTTAATTAAACTTAAATGCATTTTTGTTCTTTTTTTTTTTTTTTAAATCAGAATGTGTTTAAATGCTTTCATTGTAGTCCTATTTGAACAAATTAAATCGCATTCCCCTTTCTGGATATATTTTTTGGGGGCCTATGGTCTTTCTTTTAGACAACTTCATATATGGTTACATACATATGTACCCATAATTACATATTATCTTATTATGTAAATTTAAAATATTGCTTATCTTATGAAACTTTATTGATATATGTATATCTATTGTATTCATTTTAACCACTGTTAGAGTGGTATAGTAGCATATAGTATGTGAAAACTATACTTGTTCACATAATGATGAAAATAGTTTTTCTAACTATTCACTACTATAATCAAAACTACAATGGGTATTCTTATGCTTTTTATGCCATATGCATATGTATATGATATGAACTTGCAATGGAGTTGCTTGTTAATTCTTCCACTATTTTCCTCCAAAATGAGTATCAAAATTTATAGTTCTACCAGCAGAGAGCACCACTTATTTCACAGACAACTTTGCAAACATAGGACTTTCTTATCTTTAAATTGTTTTAACAAATGTAATGGTAAAACTTGATACCCTATTCTTCTTATTTTCATTGCCCCAATCAGTAGTGATTTTGACAATTTCTTAACATATTCATTGTTATTGTATCTCCATTATGATTTTTGTGAATTTATTAATGCAATATTTTCTCTTGTGTATTCATCTTTTGCTGTTGCTTACAATTTATTCATGAAAAATCTCTGGTGAAGATCACTGATTACTCTCCTGACTCAAGGCAAATCAATTTCACAGATCACTGCAAGATCCTTTGCTGTTTTCTTGTTTCTCTGGGCCTTCATTTTACTGTCGAGATATGTGTGGATTCCATGTGTCCTTGTAAAATATATAGTATTGGTTTCAGTGTTTATGTGCTCTAATAAACATAAGTTATATGGCTCTATAGATTCTGTGTCTTTCATGTTTCATTGAGAAATTCACTTTAAAAAAGTGAGTGCATGGTAATACATCTTCCTCTAATATACTGTTTCTAAATATTGTACAATTCTAGGACATACAGCTGCCAGTTTTTACTGCTACAAACCAGTTTTCTCTGCTATTCTTATATATGACATATATGGTCCAGAATGTAACTTTCTCTAGAGCAAATACACAAGGTTGAAATTTCTGAGCTTTAAGGTGGATACAGACTTAATTTCCTCAGTTATTGTCACACTGCCCTTCAGACAGGGTTCATGCTTCCACTAGCAGTTCCCAGTGGCACAGTTTTCTGACATTTTCAATAATACTTTATTTTACGGACCCTCCTCTGCCAAAATCCCATATTTTATGTTATTAACTATGGTATTAATCTATGGTACTATGATATTAACATACACTTTCTTTTTCTTTGCCTTTTTTTGTTTGTTGATTGGTTTTCACTTAATCTTGATTTCTCTAAGAAGGTATTTCTTCTCCAAACACATTCCTAGCCTCCATCCATCCCCTTGTCTTTTTTTAACTGGGAAATTAGACTAACTTACTTTAGTAAATTTGGAGAAAATAACAAGAAAGAGTATATTCTGTTTCTATAAGGGATCTGAATCCATCAGGTCCATGTAGAAGAAGAGGAGAGTGTTGAAGAGGAATTTCTGTCTAATCCTGCTCTGGTCTCTCAGTATCAAATTAATGTTTTTAACCTCAACTATGACTCCACAGTTTTATATTACAGATAGGGTAGGAAGATGGGTGCTAATATCCAAAAGTCCTTAATGTCCTCCACAACAGGCTAATGCTGATTAAAAACGAACACACAAAATAGTAGAATTCACAAAAGCACAGTATTTACATGGAGAGAATTTGGTGGAGCCTGAAGTCTGGCACTGGTGTTAGAATTTTATATTTTGACAGATAGGTATTTTTCTTAGGTATTTTGAGAAGCTTATTTTGCAACAAGGGAGTTTTTCTCTTAGTGATTTTTTCTTTTTTACCCCAGTATTAGAGTAAAGGTCTTTAACCTGATCACAAGGTGTTTAATCTTGGTGGTTCATTACAGAACAAAGAATATTTGTCTACAAATGATTATCTATAAATTAAGGTGCAAGGACCAGAGAAACTTTAACAAGGGAACTGTCCTTAAGGGCAGAGAGGATCTCAGCATGTAGCCTGTCACATCTTATTATCTAGGTATGGCTTTTACAAAGCTTGCTTGGCTGAAGCAAAGCTTCATTGTACAAGAAAGAACTCCAATGTGCCCCCTTAAATATCAGTGTTCAGAATGGTATCTGATGCTTTAAAACTGCAAAGCAGCTTACTTTCTCCTGTTTCAGAGCAAAAGTGAAGTCCTTATTTTTAGAATATACATGCTGAACTAAGAAAATAAAATGAAAATAGTGCCATGCTAAATTGCTATAAAAGAGAACATTAGAGAAAGGACGGAAGATTTCATTACTATATGGAAATCATCTTTAAAGACTAGTAACAGCCATAACCAGTGGTTAGAGAAAATCTACACAAATTTAAGATGAAGATTGTTGCTGTTATTCAATCACTGTCAAGTCTAACCCCACGCACTAGCCCACCAGGCTCCTTTGTCCATGGAATTCTCCAGGCAAGAATACCAGAGTGGGTTGCCATTTCCTTCTCCAGGGGATCTTCCCAATCCAGGAATCAAACCCATGTCTCCTACATTTGGCAGGCAGGTTCTTCACCTCTGAGTTACCAGGGAAGACAAAATGAAGTTTAGTAGAAAATAGTGATATTAGGTGTTCTCAAGGGGCTAGAGTCACTGAAGCTGAAGATGCTGATATATTGCTGGGAGTTTGTGTGATTGTTGGGGAAATTATAAAAGTAAGCCTTAGAAGGGCATAAATACATGAAAGATTCTAAAGGAGATTCAGTCAAGATAACTTTCTATTAAGTATATGCCTGGCTGCACCAATGGAAGAATATTTTTCTGTGGAATTGTTAAAGGAGAAAAAGGTAGACGAGATTTATTTGAAAAATAGATGCTTCTGGGAGAAACGTGAGGATTTGACTTCATGTTTCTATGATAAGAAATGCCAAAATATCAATTCTGTAAGTGAATGTTGGGGGAAAAGTTGCCTCAATCAGATAAAAAAGGAAAAAAATAAAGAAAGGAAGTCATTCAATTTGAGCCACCTACAGGACTCCTGGGACTCAAGCTTCAACATTTATCACAGCTTCAGCTCTGGAATCTATTGAGGACGAGTCTACAGTAGAAATAAATGTGAAGATAAAGAAGAAACACTCCTTGTGTTTTACAGACATAGGAATTCTCTAACAAAAGGCAGTGGAGACATCACAAAGGGCACAGGACTCAAAAATGCTATCTAAAGAGATGGTAAAGGGAACGCTGGCGAGTGGGTCCAGCATGGAACAGCTCCTGGTCCTCGAAATCAGGGCATAAGAGGAAATGGAAGTTTTGATGATGAAAGACAGGAAAGACAGTTCTCCCTCAGAACAACTGGTGACAACACTAACCTGAAACATTTGCTAGATGGTGCCTGTGTCTAACTCTACTCCAAGAGAAAACAAAGTGAAAGTGAATGTCGCTCAGTCCTGTCCGACTCTTTGCGACCCTATGGACTGTACAGTCCATGGGAATTTTCCAGGTCAGAATACCGGAGTGGGTAGCCTTTCCCTTCTCCAGGGGATCTTCCCAACCCAGGGATCGAACCCAGGTCTCCCGCACTGCAGGTCGATTCTTTACCAGCTGAGCCACAAGGGAAGTCCAAGAGAAAACCAAGTTTGCTTAAATTTTTCTATACAATTCTTACACTATACCATGAATTGCTACAAAAGACACATTTGGAATTTTGATCAATATCACATCAAGCAATCTATATAAAATTTATGAGGGTAGCCTTAATATTAAGTATTCCAACTATTTATTTGTTATGTGTCTCCAACAACTTAGGGTTGTTTCTTTTTTTTTTTTTTTTGCTGTGCTATGTGGCTTGTGGGATCTTATTTCCCCCAGGTCTTGGCCATGAAAGTGCAGAGTCCTAACCACTGGACCAGGAAATTCCCAGCTTACATAGTTCTTAATTTCTCTTAGCAATATTTGTAGTTTACAGTGTAGAGAATTTAAATATTTTATTATACATACTCCTATTTTATGGTGAATATAATACTTCAATTGGCTTATTTTTTTCCAGTTGCCTGTTACTTGTATTTCAAAGTATAATAATGTTTTCTGTTTTGATTCTCATACTGCAAACTGGCTCTATTTGCTTATTATTGTAGTTATTTTGCATATTTTTTAATATTTTTATATAAATAGCTTACCTTTGAGTAGGAATAATTTTACTACTAATTTTACACAATGTATTTTTTCTGCTATATCCTTTATATTTTATACATATATTTCTCTTAAATATCTTAAAGTCTAGCTCATTCAGTGCAATATTGAAAAGAGGTAGTGACAGTAAGAGGGTGGAAACTATTATCTTTTTTTCATGATTACTGGGAATTAGCTTATTTCATCATTAGGTATAAAGGTACATGCAGGATTTTCATGCATAATCATGATCTATTTGAAGATATTCACTTTAATTCTTACCTTCCTGAGCATTCTCTTCATTAATGAGTTTTTTACTTCCTTAAATTTTAATATCTATTTAAGAATTATATCTTTTATCATGTGTTAATATATAAATAGATTTGATTAATTTTCCAAATATTAATTTCAACTTGTATTTCTGGAACAAACCTGATTTGTGCATGATGTATTAAACATTTTAGATATTACTGAGATAGAATATATTATACTGAGTATAAATGCATCTGTTACATTTATGAGGGCTATTGATCAATAATCATTGATCAATAATTCCCTGGTGGCTTCCCTGGTGACTCAGTGTCAGGAAGCATTTGACAGGAGGCTTCCTGTGTGCTGTTTTGGATCTGCTGTTTTGAACCCTCTGTTCCTTATTAATTCTTGAATATTCAGGAATATCCATCAGAGCTTTGGTCCCCATGTCTTTCTTTCTTTCTTTCTTTCTCTCTCTCTCACTCTCTTTCTGGCTGATTCCCTGGAGCGTGAAAGCGAGCTGTATAACCCAGGGAATATTAGCCTCTTTCCTTCTTTCACTTGCTCATCGTCGACTCCAGACCACCAGGTTCCGGTCCAATAAAGGACCAACAAGTGGTGCCCAAACAGGGACTCTGATACACATGGCAGATTTGGACAGAGTGACCCTAGAGGGCCTATTGAGGCCGGTAGGTACTAAGACATGGGTCAATCAGCTGGAAAGTCCCCTCACTTTTCTACTTTACTTCATCACTTATTTAAAGTTCAGGGATTTTCGGTTTCACGCCAGCGAATAGAGGCTTACCTTCAGACAGTGGTTGAATGTAACCCTTGGTTCCCTGATGAATGTAGTTTTGATTTAGAAATTTGACATTGGGTCAAAGAAAATGTTGAACGAGCCGTCAGACAGGGAAAAAATATTCCGATAGATTTCTGGCTTATAGGTCACAAAATGGATGGAAAAAAGACCGATCATATCAACCAATGACTCCACCCATATGCCCCCTCCCTGGAACCCTCACATCCTGGAGAGGAAGGAAAACTAATTAGCATTTCTTTAGGCTATGAAGTCCTTCCATTGTTCATGGCCCAGCAAAATTATGCGTAACGTTAGCCAACAAACTTGGGCTCTCCTCCTACCTCCAAAAGAAGACTTTCGGACATTGCTGCCCTTTGTCTATGGACCATGTTTACACTACCGAAACTTTAGGGAAAGAGTTAGGGAAAGAACAAAAAAAAACACGTTATATATTATGCTGCTTAAGTGACTTAAAAGGTTACTAACACTATATTGAAACATTACCATGACAAAGGACTTCTTGGCTGGCTTGACAGTGGAATGGCATCCCCTCGTCCTCGATAAACAAACTGGGCCTGAACTGTGGGACATATAAAAACTTGCTGTGAACACCGAAGAACTTGAAACTTGGACTATACATTTCACAGAGACCAGTCATGATCATAGTAACTATTTCTTTTGCTACAATCTGTCATATTTTATACAGGCCAGTGTCCCACTTCCTTTTGTTATAACCATAGGAAATTTACAATTTAATAAGACTTTACGTTTTGTAACTTGTATTAATTGCCAATTTTATGTTACTCCTGTTCATCTCAATCATAGTACCTACAACTGGGAACAAATCAAATTTCATTTACATGATAATGCCTCTCTGAATGTACAAATACTGCAAAAGAAAATCTTTGAAACTTTTTCTAAACGTCTGCCCTCTTCCACTAATTTGAAAACTTTAGCTAAACAGCTCGCTGATTGATTGTCTGGGCTAGACCCACAAAGATGCTTTCGAAGTATTACCCACAGCATCGGGTCTGGAACTGTAACTTTGGTGACTGTCTTGGTAATTATGTTTGTTGTTTATCATTGCCTTTCTATAAGGTTGGTTAATACTAACCAAACTCATTTGGTCAAGACCTATTATTTTTACAAATATAATAAAATAGGGGGAATTGTCAGGAAGCATTTAACAGGAGGCTTCCTGTGTGCTGTTTTGAATCTGCTGTTTTGAATCCTCTGTTCCTTATCAATTCCTGAATATTCAGGAATTAAGAGGAGGGGAAAGCCTCTCCTGGGACTGAGGAATCCAGGGATTTCCTTCATTAGTTTTTCAATACGGTGATAAGTACCCTCTTCCTTCTTATGAACCATAAGGTGAAAGTGATTGTTTACAACTCTCTCTCTTTAATATGGATCGCCTTATGTTTTGTAAATCTGGAATTTTAATATTCATCTTTGCTGAGAATAACTACCTTGTAAGACAATATATATGCCCACATTATGTTAATTAGAACACCTTTGCTCCATCAGAGCCTGGGTCCCCAGGTCTTTCTTTCTTTCTTTCTCTCACTCTCTCTCTCTCTCTCTCTCTCTCTCTCTCTCTCTCTCTCTCTTTCTGGCTGATTCCCTGGAGCGTGAAACCCAGCTGTGAAACCCAGGGAATATTAGCCTCTTTCCTTCTTTCACTCTCTCATCGTCGACTCTGGGCCACCAGGTTCCAGTCCAATAAAGGACCAACAACTCGGATGGTAAAGAATTTTCCTGCAATGCAGGAGATCTGAGTTCAATCCCTGGGTTGGAAAGATCCCCTGGAGAAGGGAACGGCACACCACTCAAGTATCCTTGCCTGGGAAAATCCATGGACAGAGGAGCCTCGCAGGCTACAGTCCATGGCGTGGCAAAGAGTTGGACATGACTAAGTGCCTACCACTATTACTACTATATATAAATACAGCATATATGCAACTTTATATTTTACACATATATGCATATACATATACACTAAAAACATATATATACATGAATAGGATATGTGTGTGTGTGTGTGTATGTGTATATATGAGTAGAATGCCTTGGACTAGTATTCATTTTATTTGATTGCTCTTGAGTTATTAATATCTTTCCATTAATTCTTTTAAAAAGAATTTTTCCATTATATCTAAGTTGTTCATATAATTAGCTAGGTATTATTCATAATTTCCCATTATTATGTGTTTAATTTGTAAGGGATTTGTAAGTAATGTCTCTTTTATTCTTGATAATTAGTACTTACTCTAGTTTTGTTTTAATCAGTCTTGCTAGGATGTATCAATTTTATTATTTGTTTGTATTTCAATTTTAAAGTGGGAGTGAATCCATAGCTTTGGTACAGCTATTGTTGTAAAAGGATGATCCTTCTGGGGTTTTGACAGAATAATAAATGTTTTCCAAACCTTTATAATGGGATTATATTGAATCTCCAAATATTGTTCTCAGTAGATGAGATCTCTGCTCACCTTTCTTCATCCTTCAGCTAGCCATTACTTTCTACTTGGAGGCATGAAGTAAGTCTCTACTATGATTGTGGATTTCTACCTGATTTCTGTCAAGTCTTTACCACATTTACTGGTTATTCTTTAGAGGACAAAAAAATATCAGTATAGATTTCATGCAATGATTATTTTTTATTTTGATCAGTTACTGTCATACTGCTGTTCAGAAAGGGATGCTGCTTCAACTAGCAGTTCCCAGTGGCACATTTTTCTGTCATTTCCAATAAGTTTATTTTACTTCACCCTCCTCTGCCAAAATTCCATATTTTATGTTATTAACTATTGTATTAGTCTATGGTACTATGATATTAGCATATGCTTTCTTTTTTAGTTCCTATTTACATGGCTTTTTTTTAAACTTACTCTTGATTTCTCTAAGAAGGATTTCTTCTCCAAACACATTCCTGGCCTCCATCCATCCTCTTGTCTCTTCTTAACTGGGAAAGTAGCCTAATTTACTTTAGTAAATTTGGAGAAGATAACAAGAAACAGAGTATATTCTGTTTCTACAGAGGATCTGAATCCATCAGGCCCATGTTGAAGAAGAGGGGATTGTTGAAGAGGAATTTCTGTCTATTCCTGCTTTGGGCTCACAGTATCAAATTGATGATTTTAACCTCAACTATGACTCCACAGTTTAATATTAGAGATCAAATTGTCAACATACACTGGATCATTGAAAAAACAAGAGAGTTCCAGAAAAACATCTATTTCTGCTTTATAGACTATACCAAAGCCTTTAACTATGTGGATCACAATAAACTGGAAAATTCTTAAAGAGATTGGAACACCAGACCACTTGACCTGCCTCCTAAGAAATCTGTATGCAAGTCAAGAAGTAACAGTTAGAACTGGACATGGAACAAAAGCCTGGTTCTATATTGGGTAAGGAGTATGCCAAGGCTTTATATGGTCACCCTGCTTGCTTAACTTATATGCAGAGTAAATCATGTGAAATGCCGGGGTAGATTAAGCACAAGTTGGAATCAAGACTGTAGGGATAAATATCAATAACCTGAGATATGCAGATGACACCACCCTTATGGCAGAAATTGAAGAAGAACTAAAGAGCCTCTTGATGAAATTGAAAGAGGAGAGTGAAAAAGTTGGCTTAAAACTCGGCATTCAGAAAACTAAGATCATGGCATCCAGTCCCATCACTTCATGGCAAATAGACGGGGAAGCAACGGAAATAGATTTTTGGGGCTCCAAAATCATTTCAGATGGTGACTGCAGCCATGACATTAAAAGAATTTTGCTCCTTAGAAGGAAAGCTGTGATCAACCTATACAGCATATTAAAAAGCAGAGACATTACTTTGCCAACAAAGGTCCGTCTAGTCAAAGCTATGGTCTTTCCCATAGTCGTGTTTGGATGTGAGAGTTGGACTTTAAAGGAAGCTGAGAATGGAAGAATTGATACTTTTGAAATGTGGTGTTGGAGAAGACTCTTGAGAGTCCTTTGGACTGCAAGGAGATCCAACCAGTCCATCCTAAAGGAAATCAGTCCTGAGTGTTCATTGGAAGGACTGATGCTGAAGCTGAAACTCCAGTACTTTGGCCACCTGACGTGAAGAACTGACTCATTGGAAAAGACCCTGATTCTGGGCAAGATCGAAGGCTGGAGGAGAAGAGGATGCCAGAGGATGAGATGGTTGGATGGCATCACCAACTCAATGGACATGAATTTGAGTAAGCTCTGGGATTTGGTGATGGACAGGAAAGCCTGGTGTTCTGCAGTCCATGGGGTCACAAAGAGTTGGACACGATTCAGCAACTGTACTAAACTGAACTGAATCCACTGTATGCAACTCTACCACTAATAGAACCAAATTTCACTAGATATAATATTTGGTAGGATCAAGAATCTGACATGGATGGAGAAAGGAATAATGCATTTTTAGTTTTAGTAAATTCTCATTTTTTTTTTCTAGAGAAGGTATTTATGATTGACATAAAATATCAGCAAAGACTCTAGGAAATTGAGTAGTAACATTCTACCATTTAAGAGGTAGGATTCAGAATTCTTTTCACATTAAGATTATAATGAATATTGCTTCGTTGCTTTCAGAATGTTTGAAACTTGGAGAGATATTGAGATACAAATGTAAATAAAAACATCAACAAAAATGCCCAATAACTTAGTCAGATATTAAATTGAACCAAAGTTGCCATTTGACAACTCACAAATTCAAACTTTCCATTTCTAGTATCTGTTGCAACCCAGCTGATCCAAACAGTAAGTGGTTCCTCAGTATAGTTTTTGAATGCTCTTAGACCTCAGCCATTGCCTTGAGGAATATATTTAAAAAGTTTACCTTTTTAAAAAAATTTCCTTAAGCTATTCAAAACGTTGGGAAGAGTTCCCTTAGCTCGTTGTTGTTGTTTTCCATTTATTTTTATTAGTTGGAGAATGTTCATTCAGTCTCTTAAGTATTTTCTTTCTTTGTATTTCTTTTCTAGAGGATCATAGATTACATTTTTTTTCCCTCCCATTGTGGGCCAAGATGCTTGAAAATCACCTGAAAAGACAAGTAGAATTTAAATATTTTCTTCTTCTTTTTTTTGTAATTGAGGCATAATTGATATACAATATCATGTTAGTTTCATGTGTATGGCAAAATTATTTGATGTTTGTATATATTGTGAAATGATGAGCACAATCAGTCTAGTTAACATATGTCATGATACACAGCTACAGGATTTTTTTTCTGATGATGAAACCTTTTATAATTTAGTCTCTTAGCAACTTGCAGATATACAATACAAAATCGTTAACTGGTGGCTAAAATGGTAAAGAATCTGCCTCTGAGGCAGGAGACCCAGGTTCAATCCCTGGGTCAGAAAGATCTCTGAGAGAAGGATATGGCTACCCACTCCAGTATTCTTGCCTGGAGTATTCCAAGGCCAGGCTATAGTCTGTGGGGTTGCAAAGAGTCAGACATGACTGAGCGACTTTCACACACAGCTATTGTCACCCTGCTGTACATTGTGCTGTGATTTAGTCATAATCGTGTCAACTCTTTAAGACCCCATGGTCTATAGCCCACCAGGCTCCTCTGTCCATGGGAATTCTCCAGGTAAGAATTTTGGAGTGGGTTGCCATTCCTTCCTCAAGGGGTTTTCCCATACAGAGATTGAACCCGGGTCTCCACATTGCAGGTGGATTCTTTACCATCTAAGCCACCAGGGAAGCCCAAGAATAATGGAGTGGGTAGCTTATCCTTTCTCCAGGGGATCTCCCTGACCCAGGGGTCAATCCAGGGTCTCCTGTATTGCAGGCGGAGTTTTTACCAGCTGAATTATCAGAGAAACTGCATGCAGTACATTACGTCCCCATGATTCATTTGTTTTATAAGTGGAAATTTGCAAATTCTGTCTCCCTTCAAGCTTTTTTCTTTTCCCTGCTCCCCCGCCTACACTTCCGGCAACCCCTAACCTGTCCTATGTATCTATGAGCTTGGTAAAACACCTTCATCTTTAATATGAGCAATTAATAATGGATTGTTTCCATTTCCCTGAATGATTGCTCACAACTCCTTTTCTTGACATTTTTTGGAACAGTTGATATTTATTCATAAGGCCCAAAAACTGACTGTGTGGTTTAAGTCCGAGGATTGCTGCTTAGTTCACAGAAAAGGATGAGATATTAGATCTGGTGGAAAAGAACCTAGACAGAAGCTGGATTTGCAGTCAAAACTGTGTGACAGAAACTACAGAGATCTGCTTTTTGTGAAAAGCTGAAGGAACATTTTCACTGTTGCTTCCATTGCAGCATCAAGCAATACTCTTTCCCATGGAAAATGCATGTGCCACCTCCAACAGAATGTAGTCTCCACTTGTTCTGCATGCCTCTCACTATCTCTTACTTCATGCGTGTTTTCAGTGGGCTGAAGTTATGTGACACATCCATACATTAGGTAGAAGAGCAAGTGTACTGATAGCTTCCCTCTGATTGTGCTACTACAACCATCACCCCTCCCCAACTCTATCAGGGTAACATATATCTTACTTTACAGGCCAGCTTTGCTGTTAACTGAGATTCTACTCCTTACCTGTTCTCGTTTTAGGACTTAGAGTGAGAGGGCAGAGTGATGTGATGTCTATGGAAGTTTCTGCTCTGACACTGCATACAGTTACTTCTGCCCACATTTCATTGATAGAAGCAGGTTACACAGCCAAGTATGGTGTTAATGGGGCAGGAAATTAAACTCCTGCCATAAAGGGGCACTTAATTTGATGAAAGACAAACATGTAAAATCCTTTTATACTAAAGGCAGTGTATAATGGGAAACCATAATAAAATCTATTGAATTACTGTATTTTCTTTCTATATTATGAGGTGAGTCTCATCAATCCTTTTTGGGTAGCATTTCACTAAACATATTAAGGTTTCTTTTGCTTATGGTAATTGTTCACTATAATTTTTGGATGTACTCCTTTAAAGATATATAGTGTTTTAACTTCTCGGCCTCTTTTTGTTACTCTAGGGTTAGTCACAAAGTTACCCAATTCAGGGTCTCCTGAGTATCCTGGTGACTCAGACATTAAAGAATCTACCTGCAATGCAGGTGTGTGGTGGTTTGGTTGCTAAGTCATGTCTGATTCTTTTTCTTTTCCATTTATTTTTATTAGTTGGAGGCTAATTACTTTACAGCATTGCAGTGGTTTTTGTCATACATTGAATTAGCCATGGATTTACATGTATCCCCCATCCCGGTCCCCCCTCCCACCTCCCTCTCCACCCCATCCCTCTGGGTCCTCCCAGTGCACCAGGCCTGAGCACTTGTCTCATGCATCCAACCTGGGCTGGTGATCTGTTTCACCCTAGATGATATACATGTTTCGATGCTGTTCTCCAGGACATGGGAGCAACCCAGATGCCCATCAGCAGATGAATGGATGAGGAAGCTGTGGTACATATACACCATGGAATATTACTCAGCCGTTAAAAAGAATTCATTTGAATCAGTTCTAATGAGATGGGTGAATCTGGAGCCCATTATACAGAGCGAAGTAAGCCAGAAAGATAAAGACCATTACAGTATACTAACACATATATATGGAATTTAGAAAGATGTCTGATTCTTGTGACCCCTTGGACTATAGCCTGCCAGGATCCTCTGTCCATGGGATTCTCCAGGCAAGAATACTGGAGTGGGTAGCCATCTCATTCTTCAGGGGATCTTCCTGACCCAGGTATTGAACCAGGTCTCCTCATTGTAGGCAGGTTCTTTACCAACTGAGCTACAGATGAAGCCCAAATATAATTGCTATAATTAATATAATTAACATGTTATTGTGCAGCATGTCTGATAGGGTAACATCACCCATGTACATTTCTGTACACTAAATTTGGGAGAAAAGAGGAGCTATGGAAGTGTATTCATATCATTTCTGAAAAATGAAATTATATTTTTAAAAATGTATTGCTATTTTCCATCCAAAATGCATTTACATTTCATTGGCTACTTCTTAAACTTGGAATCAAAGCAATGCAGGGGGCCCAGGTTCAATCCCTGGATCAGGAAGATCCCCTGAAGAAGGGAATGGCTACCCACTCCAGTATTCTTTCCTGCCTGGAAAATCCCATGGGTAGAGGAGCCTGGCGGGCTATAGTCTATGGTTACAAAGAACTGAACACAACTGAGCACTAACACTTACCTATGTACAGGGTAGCAGATTTACATTTCTGTCTGTTCAGATAATACATGGATATACATGATGAAAGTTATCTCCTAAGAGCCCTATCCTATTCCCCTTAGAAATATTTGCTTTATATAATTTTTATGGCAATACCCCCATGGATTTGGCAAACTATTCTATAATGCCACAGTAAATGTCTAATTAGAGGTAGATTAGATATGATTTGATTAAGAAATACGGTCTAAATATAGCTTATCCTTGGGACCAAAATTAAGCTAATAATACGCTGTTTGAAAAACTGGCAGAATTTCTTGAATAGACTATCAAAATAACTGTGATCAGCCTCCTACTGTTAATTGTTTGGGGAATAATTATACGTTTGGCTGAAATTCAGCAATAAACTCCAGGAGGAGATGTCCAGGAAACTAAATCGGTGTACTTTAGAGGGAATGCAGTAAAATTCCACCAAACTTTCTTCTAAGTGAGGGAAGAGTATATATATATATCCCTGTGGGGGTTACAAAGGCTGAAGTTCACATGTCCCCAATTGATATAATACAGAAAGAGAGTTTAATATGCCTCAAATACCAGCTAAGATGTATCTCGTGTAGATTGAGAACCTTGGAAATGAGTAATGTTAAAAATTAACATTTTTAAAACTTTATTGATGAAGTACTAAAATCTTCTTTTCAAATTTGCCTTGCAATTCAATAACAAACACATAAAACACTTTGTAGTCTGGAAAAAAAAAAGAAAGATTAAGAAAATGATTTTTTTTAAAAAGTATAAAAACAGAAGACAATAGTGGTTACAAAAAATTAAACAATACTAAAATAATATCCTGGAAAGTGTACAAGTCAATTTTTTTATTTATTTTCAGTTGAGGGCAGGATAATATAGGTTAGGTTGCTTCAAAGTAGATTAATATGTAAAATAAAGAAAACATAGCTTAATCAGCATTGAAGTGACAAAAAGGCACTTTAGTAAAACAAAAAGAGCAAGCCATGAGATATTTAACTGAACAAAAGGGTCCTTTCAAAGTAATGGGAAGACATTTGGCCATTCGGTAATCACTGCTGGATACATTTGTTCATGACTTAAGCAAAAGCTCAAAAATAGGAAAACACGTAGAAACAAGGAAAACAACAAAACACAAAGCAAAACAAGCAATTAATCAGCCAGATTCCTGCTGGGAGGTGAAAACCACACCAGTAAAGGGAACATTTTTTATCTAAAAAGGATTTTACTAAAATTCTAAATTTTAGTAAAAGGTTGACAGAATACTTCAAGGAGTACATAAGTTAAAATTTCACAAGACAATTACTTTTCTAAGGCTGACAAAGAATGAATAAGGATATACTTAGAAATTCAAGCCAGGGATACCAACTCAACACTTTCAGACAACTAAAGAAGAAGAATGGCCTCCAAATAAGCAGCAACCATCTGGTGAGAATGAGAAATGCTAGAGTGTTCAGGTCACCTCTGGTCTGTAAGAGATGCCCTTTGATTGACAATGGATATGGAAGCTATAGTCTGTGAACCACAGCAGGTCTGAGGAGCTGCCCACTGCTGGCCGATGGAGAACCTTGCCGGTAAGTGCCAGCTTGATTTATCTATCTGGACTGTTAGACAGATAAAGAACCTTTGATGGAAAAAGCAGAGACATTACTTTGTGGAGAAAGGTCCATATAGTCAAAGCTGTGGTTTTTCCAGTAGTTATGTATGGATGTGAGAGCTGGACTATAAAGAAAGCTGAGGGCCAAAGAATTGATGCCTTTGATGCTTTTGAACTGTGGTGTTGGGGAAGACTTTTGAGAGTCCCTTGGACTACAAGGACATCCAACCAGTCAATCCTAAAGGAAATCAGTTCTGAATACCCATTGGAAGGACTGATGCTGAAACTAATACTTTGGCCACCTGATGTGAAGAACTGAGTCCTTAGAAAAGACCCTGATGCTGTGCAAGATTGAACGCAGGAGGAAAAGGGGACGACAGAGGATGAGATGGTTGGATGGCATCACCAACTCGATGGACATGAGTTTGAGCAAGCTCCAGGAGTTGGTGATGGACAGGGAAGCCTGGTGTGCTGCAGTTCATGGGTTGCAAAGAGCCAGACAGGACTGAACAACTGAACTGAACTGAGTTGCCTCAAAACAGGAGGTCAGGATAAAGACTGGTGCTGCCACTGAAAGCTGTCAGGGAGAACTCTGGAGGGACAAGAAGGAGGAAAGAGAAGATGATGTGTCCTACCAACTTCCTAGAAATCCTCCTACTGGAATCTATCTTGGCTGAGAGTTGCATGCACCACCAGAGAGGACCCTGACTCAGGCCAAATATGGGCACAAACAAGATGCTTGGCCAGAGACAACCTGGAAACTAACTCCAATACCATGAAACCTGAGACTGAGCCACATGGTAGAGCAGGTCTTCCCTTACCTACTGGTCTCTGCCCAGGCATCACTTCCCAGTCTTCTGCTTTGTCAGCACTTGTGTCTCCTTGAACAATTCATTTTAGAGTGTTAGACAAAAGTCCACTCGTGGGCCCTGGAAGAGGTTTCTCTTCCCGCAACAGGATCACTGCAGAGAAGGTTACCAGTGACAACACCTATTTCAGCAGTCTATGACTACTGTGTAGAAAAACAGCAGGTTTCAAGAGACAAAGAAAGAAAAAGAAAACACATTCTTCCTCCTTCTAGCTCCCTCTATCAGCAAAGCCAAGCATCAAGCCAACTGGTTAAGGGAAAATATGTCTATAGAGTCTGCCTTTAATATTTCCATATTTTTCTGAGTGGTTTGCTTAAGATTGAAATATTTCAAAACTAGAAACTTGGAGTTATTTTCTGTAAATTAGTAAATATATGGACAGATGTTCAATCACTTTAATAATCAGACATATAATGAGAACCTGAAATATTAATTATGAATTATAACTGTCATTTAAAATTGTCCTATTATAAAATTTATTGTGAGCTCAGGGGGAAAAAATGAGGTTGAACATATAACTATTTAGAATGGTACAGATATTTAAGAAAAGAATTTAAAGCATGACTATTATTTGAATCAACCATTAAACTTTTGATAGTATATTCCAAGGATGAATCACACAAGTGTGCAGGATATAGGCACAAAAGTTTCCATAGGTCTTTCTTGCTTTTTAATATCTAAATATAAAGATAACCTAAATTTGTATCATGTGTGGGTGGTGTGTTTAGTAACTCAGTTGTGTACAACTCTTTGTGACCCCATGGACTGTAGCCCACCAGGCTCCTATGTCTATGGAAATTCTCCAGGCAAGATACAGGGGTGGGTTGCCATGCCCTCCTCCAGGGGATCTTCCCAACCCAGGGATTGAACCCAGGTCTCTCACATTGCAGGCAGTTTCTTTACTGTCTGAGTCACGAGGGAAGTTCACATATCATATGGGCATTGGTTAAATAGAACATGGCATGTCTATGCTCTGGAATATTACATAGTCATTAAACTCCATATTTTAACAAGCAAGGGAAGTAGTCAATGAAAAATAGTTAAAATGGCCAGTTAAATAAAAAGATAAAGAATATTGTTGCTATAAAATTTATGTATATATAGGATTGTTGAGTAATATTTGGAAGAATACATCCAGACCTATTAAAATTATTACTTATAGAGAGATCAAATGAAGCTATAACTTTTTACTTTAAAACTGTTTTTTTCTTTGTGATTATCATTTATTATTTCAAACTTTAAAAATATGTAACTAATGCTATAAAAATTATACATAGTATTTATTTATAAGTATATGTAATGCATATGTGTATATATATGTATTCAACAAGCAAAGCCACAGAGCAACTTCTATGAAGTCATACAGTTTAAATGTTACTTATATCCCATTTAATTTGTAAATATGATTATATTTTAGAGAAACAAAATTACCTTTAAGTACTTTTTATTCTGTTTCCTCACTGGCAATTATCTTGCAATATAAATTGATAAAACATGGCCAAATTCATATCTATCAATAAATTGAAAATGACCAAAAACTGATTGAGTTGTGCTTGCTATATATATTTACTACATGCAGAAAATACAATTCTCTGTTTTATATATAGCTATAATAATATAACAATAAAACAGGTTAAAAATTACTATTATTGTTTAGTAGCCAAGTTGAGTCAGACTCTTATGCAACCCCATGGACTGTATCCTGCCAGGCTCCTCTGTCCACAGGGTTTGCCAGGCAAGAATATTGGAGAGTGGGCTGCCACTTCTTTCTCCAGGAACCTTCTTGACCCAGGTATCAAACCCATGTCTCTTGTGTCAACTGCATTGACAGGCAGATTCTTTACCACTGTGCAACCAGGAAAGCCCAAAAATTGCTTTAGAAAGCCATAATAGTTAATATTGATATAATTATGACTGAGAGGTAAAAAGAGTGATATAATAAAATTGATATGCATATGAATCACTTTTTATAAAGTTGATATAGACCTTTTTATATAATACCAAAACACACACATGCCAAAAAAGCAAGAAAACAAATAAAAACAACAAAAAAACTATAGATCAGTTTAACAGAAATGAACTTGGAAAAAAGATAGTAATTGATTAGAGCTGGTAGTGAATCGTAAAATGTGGTAGAATTTCAACTTGCATATCATTTTTAATGAAATCTTTTCCCAAAATTCATTAGGAAATTAGAATTAACATAGTTACATTTTTATTAGGAAAAATCAAGTATGCAAACTTGATCAGTGGCAAATGAGAATAGTAAAGGATCTGTTCTTCTGTGATGATTGATTTTTAATCATTTTCCTCAACTTTCCGTGACTGAATGGTTTTGGATTCCACATTCCTACTGAGCATTTTCTTATTTCTACTCAATAACTTGTACTGACTTTTTCTTTGGTACTGTCCTTACAATTTTACTTTACCTTCCGCACATTGTTTCATTTAGTTTTGCTTCATTCACAGTTTAGACCTGCTCTATCCAACATGATAGCCATAAGCCTTTACACTGAAGTTTAAAGGAAATAATTACTCACATTTCAAATCTTAATTGCCACATGTGGCTTCTGGGCACATTTAAAGCAGCCTAGATTTATTGAACATTGCAGAAAACTATCAATAGCAGTGATATTTATGTTACTCTTTTAGCAAACTTATACCTTGGCTTAAGAAGATGTCATGCTTACCTTTTGCTTTATCTTAGATTGTAATCATGGGAGACAATACATATAAAGAAAGAGTAAAGGTTGGTAAGAGAAAATATCTTATTTTATACTGAATATGCAAATTGCAGGTGATAGAATTTTATTTTTCAAAGTATTGTGATTTACTTGAAATATGTTACATAATATATGAGTATTTCTTTTGTCCTCTTGCCATGCTTCACATTTCAGTCTATTCAAAATCTTCAAAATGACTAATTCAGGCATATTAAAATAAATATAAGCTTATTATTAAGCTTGGATTGCTTTCAGAATTGAATAAAAACAGATTTTCTGACCTTACAATTAGATGATATTTAGGCATAAAGTATAATGTTAAAAACTAAATAATAAGACAAAGGGTATAAACATATTTAAGTCTCTAGAGATATACCAGAAGTTACTATTCACAGCTTCTAATTGATTTAATCAGCAGCTGTATGTGGTGCCTTTTCACAATATTCTTCAGAAAATTGATTAATTTGAGAATTTAGCTGACAGAATTATATATATTTTATTTCTGTAAATCTTTGTTGAACATATTTTCATATGTTTTAGACATTAGCATATCCTCTTTGGCCTACATATCCAGATTCAATGACTTTTTTAAACTCTATTTTTTTTAAATAACTCTATTTTGACAATAAAGCAATAAATGTACATAATATTCATTATTGTTTTCTTTGAAACTCTAGGAAAAGATTCATTTAGGCAAGTAAATCATGAGGAAATTTTTACCAATAATTAAAATCCTGCAATTGTGTGGCATTTTCTTCTTTACACTTATGTGTATTAGAAGGAAGGAACCTATTATCCAAAAATACCTTCCCTGACACCTTATTGTCACTTACTGTTCTCACTATAAAGGTGACAAAATTAAGAAGCAAATAAAATGGAGGGATTAATCAACATCAATTGGTAATATATCTGAAGGGATTAATTTACTTCCTTACACAGTGACACTTAGGTGACAGAGAGGTAGACCAAAATATAGGCATTGGTTTTTTCACTATAAACTATAATTGTGCTATAGGTTAGCAAGGAGACAGAAAAATGCACGAATCCTTAAAAAATGAAATATTTGCTTTCTCACACTTGCTGTTTTGGAGTTGAGACAATTACCATATAAAACCCAAAATATGAACACAAAAAGGCTTTTAAATAATTCTCAATACATTTATAAATAGAGGATAAGTATCAAGATCATTTATTAATAGGAATGAATAAAAAAGGTGGTCTATGTATAAACATAATTTTCTCCTATTCTCAACAATTATATAAAGCAATATATACATTACAAAATACTTCAGGCATATAATCTGTTTTAATATACCTAAAATGTTGTGAGTATGGCATAATTATTTCTCTACTTTTAGGCTCTGAAAGAAAGGCTTTGTAAACTATGCAATAGAGTCAAAGGGTCACAAAATGAATAAACAACCAGGACAATATTTCAAACAAAGTTCCTCCAGGTCCAATACCATACCATGCCCTTGGCACAGCAGGACGCACTAGACCCATTAAGGTGAAAGACTGACAAGAAACTAAGAAAACCTCTGACATAGAAGGACAATAATATCTCAAAATATCTTAAAACATGTTTTTCAAATGCTTCTTTGACAAAATGTTGATTTTCCTCTGATTATATATATTTTTATCCATTTTCACTGTTATGGTATCAATTCAGAACCATCAAGTTACACTTTGACTTTCAGTTCAGTTCAGTCACTCACTGGTGTCCAACTCTTTGAGACCTCACGGACTGCAGCATGCCAGGCTTCCCTGTCCATCACCAACTCCTGGAGCTTGCTCAATGTCATGTCCATTGAGTCGGTGATGCTACCCAACCATTTCATCCTCTGTTATCCCCTTCTCCTCCTGCCTTCAATCTTTCCCAGCATCAGGATCTTTTTCAAGGAGTCAGTTCTTTGCATCAGGTGGCCAAAGTATTGGAGCCCCAGCTTCAGCATCAGTCCTTCCAATGAAAATTCAGAATTGATTTCCTTTTAGAAATGACTGTTTTGATCTCCTTGCAGTCCAAGGGACTCTCAAGAGTCTTCTGCAACACCTCACTTTCACTTTGACTTTAGTGGTAGTTGAATAATGTCTCCCAGTCTCACATATATGGCTTTACCCTTGCTCACTCGTATACTAGCTTCCCAGTGTCATCAAATTACCTCTGTAGAACAAAAAATATGATAATTCCCTTCCCCTATAAAATTTTAGAGTCTGTACCATGCTACTGGGGCTTCCCAGGCATCACTAGCGGTAAAGAACCCTCTGCCAATTCAGGAGATGTAAGAGAGGCAGGTTTCATCTGCAGGTCAGGAAGATCCCCTGGAGGAGGAAATGGCAACCCACTCCAGTATTCTTGCTTGAAAACTTCCATGGACAGAGGAGCCTGGCAGGCTACAGTCCATGGGTCTGCAGAGTCAGACATGATGCTGCTGCTGCTAAGTCACTTCAGTCGTGTCCACTCTGTGCGGCCCCATAGACGGCAGCCCACCAGGCTCCCCCATCCCGGGGATTCTCCAGGCAAGAACACTGGAGTGGGTTGCCATTTCCTTCTCCAATGCATGAAAGTGAAAAGTGAAAGTGAAGTCACTCAGTCGTGTCCAACTCTTTGCAACCCCATGGACTGCAGCCCACCAGGCTCCTCCATCCATGGGATTTTCCAGGCAAGAGTACCGGAGTGGCTTGCCATGGCTTTCTCCAGAGTCAGACATGACTGATCCACTAAGTGTATGTGTTTGTATGTACAGTTTATTGTTACCTGAAGACAGTGTTCCAGTTATAACTCTGTCCCGTGACACACTTTCTTGAATCTTTCTCATCCTTTTACCTGATAAAATTACTATGCATATTGAATACTTCATTTCAATGTTTAAATCAGTTGAAGAAAATATTAGGAAAATTTATATAAACCCAGGAATTTATAGCTTCACTAATACAAACGTTTGCCCCTTCTGGTGTAGTCAAGGGTGCCATTACCAGTGGATTATAAGCAACATAAAAGCCAGATTTCATTGTTTGCTAGTTTTATTTTGTTCACTGTATTCTACCACCTAGAACGATACCTGCTATATAATTCACAATAGAATATATGTTGATTTAATGACCAAAGAAATATACAATTAAAATGTCAAAAATCGAGCCTTACATAACAAATGAAAATCTCACAGAATCATAACGAGACTGAGAAAAGGCAGCTGACTGAATAATAGTATCAATGACTGCACAACGTAATGGATTGCTCATGAGAGGTATTTAGCTAGCATTTATAGAGTTGTTACTATAGAAATTCTTATTCGCAAACATTCCATTGAAAATTTCCTCCTTTGTATTAGCTCTAACATATCTCAAGGTAAAAGTTACCCTAAATTCCTTTGTATCTGTTTGTATCTTTTTCTCACATTATACATGGTATTTTATGTATCTTTCAAAATGCAAATTGTTCAAGAGCTGTGTAGAGACTTAAGTGTTCATTCCTTTTGACCTAGAATTCATGGAATTCTGAAAAAATGAGCAGATGCCTAGATACCACACACTTGTAATGCCAGTGAATATTTCTCTTTTATTTCCAAAATAGAAAACACTCTAAGTGTAACAATAAGATGATATTTTGTGTGTATAGTAACATGATAGAGTTCTTATGCATCAAATTAGCAGTATTTTATAAGGATGGAGTGAAGTGACAGTCGCTTAGTTGTGTCTGACTCTTTGTGACCCCATGGACTAGAGCCTGACCAGGCTTCTCTGTCCATAGAATTCTCCAGGCAAGAATACTGGAGCAGGTTGCCAGTCCCTCCTCCAGGGGATCCTCCCAACCCAGGGATCGAACCCAGGTCTCCCGCATTGCAGACAGATTCTTTACCATCTGAGCCACCAGGGAAGCCCACTTATGCAATAATATCAAATAAAAATTTTGACATACAGTGTTACAGATTGTGTATGTGTGTGTGTGTGTGTGTGTTTGTGTGTGTGTTAATCTGAACTGTAAAGTAAAGCTCTGAAAGCAGACTAAGGGAAATAAGTTGCTGGCATTGTACATTTTCTTTCTTCAGTTCATTTATGTTATTCCACACTTTTCAAATATTTCTTTAATAAACATATGCTACTTTAATCTTAAAACTGAAACAAAAGCCAAAGCCTATTTTCAAATCTTACATAAATAAAGTCAAAGGAAGCAAATACTACATTAAAAATTCAGAAAATGCAGTGATATAAATGTGTTTTTAATGATATAAATCTATCTTCTGTTGACTGTAAAGTCCTAGGTCTATGACCTTGATAAAGATATTTAAGGCTCTTTAACTTCTTCATAATTATGGATTATGGATTTATAATTACACTTACTATATTGAATCATTGCACTGATTAAATGAGAAAGTGCATGTACTTAACATACCATTTGGAACAAAATAATAATTTTATAGACATGAGAAACAGCAACATTAAAGTCAGTCTCTCTTATGTAGTATCATAATCAAATTGTCATCATGTAATTTAGCTCTTCTATAATATTTTGTGTATCACTGGTACTCAACACATATTAATAATAAATAAAAAGCACAATTGGCCCCAGAAAAGTTCAATTGATTTATACTTATAACTTCTAAATGGCAATTAGACAAGTTAGAATTTTCAATTTTGTTTGACATTACCAGATCAATTTTATCTCCAGTTACTTTTACACTGATTATAAACATTTAAAGAAGTGCACTTTAGCAAATCAAATATTTATTTAATTTATTATTGAGTTTTAGATTTAATAAACATTCTAGAAAGACAACGCTACCAAAAGTAAATATCGACATTTGATATCTAGAACTTTTTCCTTTATAAGAAGACCATCAAAAGAGTTGGGGTAATAAATTTTGGAAACTGGTAGAACCAAGTATGCCATAAGAATAAGGAAATAAAAATTTTCTTCTTAGTTGCATCATGTCAACATTCCATATCTACTGTGCTGTGCTGTGCTAAGTTGCCTCAGTGGTGTCTGACTATTTGTGATCCCATGGACTGTAGCCTTCCAGGCTCCTTTGCCTATGAAATTCTCCTGGCAAGGATACTGGAGTGCAGTACCCTTCAGGGGATCTTCCTGACCCAGGGATCAAACCCGTATGCTTTCATCTCCTGCATTGGCAGGAGGGTCCGCTAACACTAGTGTCACATGGGAAGCCCAACATTCCATATACAGGACACTAATTAATAAGGGATTTTTTCGAGGATCCCCCAAAATGTCCCAAAATCCTTGGATGCCCAAGGTCCTTCTATAAATTGTTATCAGTTCAGTTCAGTTCAGTCACTCAGTCATGTCTAATTCTTTTCAACCCCATGGACTGCATGTAACTCATGTCCATCAAGTCAGTGATGCTATCCAACCATCTCACCCTCTGTCATCCCCATTTTCTCCCACCTTCAGTCTTTCCTAGCATCAGGGTTTTTTTTCCAATGAGTCAGTGCTTCACATCAGGTGGCCAAACTTTTGTAATTTCAGCATCAGTCCTTCCAAAGAATATTCAGTACTGATTTCCTTTAGGATGGACTAGTTTGATCTCCTTCCAGTCCAAAGGACTCTCAAGAGGCTTCTCCAACACCACAGTTCAGAAGCAGCCATTCTTCAGTGCTCAGCTTTCTTTAAATCCAACTCTCACATCCATCCATGACTACTGGAAAAACCATAGTTTTGACTAGAGAGACCTTTGTTAGCGAAGTAAACCTCTGCTGTTTAATATGTTGTCTAGGTTGGTCATAACTTTTACTTTAAGGAGAAAGAATCTTTTAATTTCATGGCTGCAGTCACCATCTGCAGTGATTTTGGAGACCAAGAAACTAAAGTCTCTCACTGTTTCCAATTTTCCCCCATCTGTTTGCCGTAAAGTGATGGGGCCAAATGCAATGATCTTAGTTTTCTGAACGTTGAGTTTTTGAGTCAACTTTTTCACTCTCCTCTTTCACTTTCATCAAAAGACTCTTTAATTCTTTTTTGCTTTCTGTCATAAGGGTGGTGTCATCTCCATATCTGAGGTTACTGAGTTTTCTCCCAGCAACCTTGATTCCAGCTTGTGCTTCATCCAGCCAGGCATTTCACATGACGTACTCTGCATGTAAGCAGGGTGACAATATATAGCCTTGATGTACTTCTTTCATGATTTGGAACCAGTCTATATTTCCATGTCCAGTTCTAACTGTTGCTTCTTGACCTGCATACAGATTTCTCAGAAGGCAGGTCAAGTGGTCTGATATTCCCATCACCTTAAGAATTTTCCAGAGTTTGTTGTGATCCATACAGTCAAAAGCTTTGACATAGTCAATAAAGCAGAAATAGATGTTTTTCTGGAACTCTCTTGCTTTTTTGAAGATCCAGTGGATATTGGCAATTTGATCTCTGGTTCCTCTGCCTTTTCTAAATCCAGCTTGAACATCTGAAAGTCTATGGTTCACATACTGTTGAAGGCTAGCTTGGAGAATTTTGAGCATTACTTTGATAGTGTGTGAGATGAGTTCAATTGTGTGGTAGTTTGTACATTCTTTTGCATTGCCTTTCCTTGGTATTGGAATGAAAACTGACATTTTCCAGTCCTGTGGTCACTGCTGAGTTTTCCCAATATTCTGGCATAGTGAGTACAGTACTTTCACAGCATCATCTTTTAGGATTTGAAATAGCTCTCAACTGGAATTCCATCACTTCCACTAGCTTTGTTCATAGTGATGCTTCCTAAGTCCCACTTGACTTCACATTCCAGGATGTCTGGCTCTAGGTGAGTGATCACACCATTCTGGTTATCTGGATCATGAAGATCTTTTTTTGTATAGTTCTGTGTATTCTTGCCACTTCTTCTTAATATATTCTGCTTCTGTCCTTAATTGAGCCCATCTTTGCATGAAATGTTCCTTTGTTATCTCTACTTTTCTAGAAGAGATCTCTAGTCTTTCTCATTCTATTATTTTTCCTCTATTTCTTTGCATTGATCACTTAGGAAGGCTTTCTTATCTCTCCTTGTTATTCTTTGGAACTTTGAATTCAAATGGGTGTATCTTTCCTTTTCTCCTTTGTCTTTAGCGTCTCTTCTTTTCTCAGCTATTTGTAAGGCCTTGTCAGATATCCATTTTGCCTTTTTGAATTTCCTTTTCTTGGGGATGGCCTCTATTACTGCCTCCTGTACAATGTCATGAACCTATGTTCATAGTTCTTCAGGCACTCTGTCTATCAGATCTAATCCCTTGAATCTATTTGTCACTTCCACTGTATAATCATGAGGGATTTGATTTAGGTCATACCTGAATCTGCTATTGGTTTTCCATACTTTCTTCAACTTAAATCTGAATTTGGCCCAGGGTACAGAGCCAATAAAATGGTATAGTGCTTTCATATAACTTGTGCAAATCTTTCTTTATGTTTTAAATCAAATCTAGATTTGTTACAACATTGCATTGTAAATGTCATGTAAAAAATTGCCTATCAAAGATAAAATTCAGGTTCTGCTTTTTTGGAACTTTCTGAAATTTTTTAATGCTTTTAATCTGCAGTTTGTTGAGTCTGCAATCCAGAACTTGCATATATGGAGGGTTTACTGTAACTTGTTAAATTAACTGTCATCTAGGACCAGTGATGGAGAAAGATACAGAAAAATAGAATGATTAATTCATGCTTGTAAGAATCTAATGATCTACTCAGACTTGTATGTACTAAGTTATAGAACAATGAATACTTAAATTTCATGAGGCTTGTGTGGCCACTTCAATTTCGAATAGGTGACAGTTCATGAGATAGGATTTTAATATAGTGGCAGAACAGGACATTACTGTGACTTTCTCAAACAATTTTTAATCCCCTGTGTGCCTGTGTGTTATGTGATTGAGCATCTAATCAATCTTCAGAGAACTTTAACTATTAAAGACTCATTACTGAAAGCTCAGTCATTGCTCAGTCATGTCCAGCTCTTTGCAACTCCATGGACCTTTGCTCACCTGGCTCCTCTGTCCATGGAGATTCTCCAGGTAAGAAAAATGGAGAGGGTTGCCACGCCTTCCTTCAGGGGATCTTCCCAATCCAGGGATCAAACCCAGGTCTCCCACATTTCTGATGGACTCTTTTTATCGTGTGAGCAACCAGGGAAGCCGAAGAATACTGGAGTGGGCAGCCTGTCCCTTCTCCAGGGGAACTTCCCGACCCAGGAATTGAACCAGGAATCTGCATTGTAGGCAGATTCTTTAGCAACTGCGCTATCAACGAAGCTTCTTTTATCCTATTCCAAATGAAATCTTGTTAAATATATTTGAGAGTACGAAGAATGAATACAGCCTGGAAAATAATGCTTTCTCCAGTTTTGTTGTTGGGGGAGGGGTGGGTAAAGGGAAGTGGCAGAGTTGTCTGAAATATGAAAAATTTGGGAGTCTATCTAATTTTTTTGAATGAGTAAATCTTATGAGTATTTGAAACCCCACATATTCAAAGGTCTGTGTCTATTGTTAATCCTCAATATAATTTGGAAAATTATGCCCATCAATCCTAGATTCAGTATAGTATATTACAACTAGTGAAACAGAATTTTTTTCTTATACCTTTACACTGTAATATGTGACCATCTTTGCACTGTCACTCCTTGGATTTCTAAATATAACAGTAATAAGAATAACAAAATCTCTTTCTATAATTATAAGAATCCACTTTTTTACTAACTGCTTTCTCTGAGTCTTACTCAAAATAAGAAGATAAAGTAGATACTACTATTATTCAGGTTTGCTGGATTATGTGCAATTCTCCACTACCCACAGTATCTTGTGCTAGGTTGTGCCTAGTAGCTCAGTCATGTCCAACTCTTTGTAACCCCATGGACTGTAGCCCACCAGGCTCCTCTGTCCATGGGGATTCTCCAGGCAAAAATACTGGGGTGGGTTGATATGCCCTCTTCCAGGGGATCTTCCCAAACCAGGGATCAAAACCAGGTATCCCACATTGCAGGTGGATTCTTTACCATCTGAACCACCAGGAAAGTCTAAGAATACTGGAGTGAGTAGCCTATCTCTTCTCTAGGGGATGTTCCCAAAAGGGTCTCCTGCATTGCAGACAGATTCTTTACCAGCTGAGCTACCAGGGAAACCCCTCAGTACCTTATTAGGTTACAAAAAAGCAGTGGCTCTCTTTATCACAGCTTCTTAACTCTAAGATTCAGGTTTAAACAACAACTTTCATCCTTGGCATACTGTCCTTGTGCAAGAGTGGAGGATTACTTGTAGGGCATATGCTAAGACACATCACTCATGTCTGACACTTTGCAACCCCATGAACTGTAGTCTGCCAGGCTCCCCTATCCATGGGATTTTCCAGGCATGAATACTGGAGTGGGTTGTCATTTCCTTCCCCAGGGGATCTGCCCAATCTAGAGATCAAACCAGCATCTCTTATATCTTCTGTATTAGCAGACAGGTTCTTTATCACTATAGTCACCTGGGAAGAGTGGGAGAAGTGAAGGCAAAACTTTCTGATGTTTCATAAGGCCTCTGTGGTAATTTCCACTCTGTTCATATTTGACTGGTCAAAGGCAAATCACATGATTAATTCTAATGTCAGTGGTGTAGTGGTGTTTATTCTTCCCATGCAGAAGGGGACTTCAAGCACTGTGATCCTAGGAGTTTTTGTATGAGTTTCTTATGAAAGAAGAAAATAATCTGAAACAATAATACAATTGACCAAAGGCACTTTTCTTAAGAAGATAAATAACTCGATCAATGTCATGCAGCTACCTGGAGGCTTAAGTAGAGTTCACCTCAAGCAATGTGCTTCCAAAGTCTACTTTATTATGTCTGACACTATTTTGTGTCATGACACTTCTTTATTCAAATATACTTAATCTTATACCCCAGATTCAAGACCATAATTACACTCTGCATTTGCATTTAACAAGTGAGCAGAAAGGATCTCGCTCTTTGCTGGTTCAAATTCCCTAAGTGATTCATACTGAACATACACTTATGATAATCAGAGTATCACTAGGTAGATCTGTGAAAGAATAAGTATCTGCATTTCAAAGTATAAGTATTTTATACTTCTGGAAATATTATTCCAAAAATCAAATTGCAACAGTTTCACTCCCCAGGAGCAAGTGATGGAGACTCATTTGGTCCTTTGAAGAAGCATGTAGATAGTGAGCTGAAATACAGGGACTGGCAATTTCTGAAGCATAGTACACCTATAATTGCTTTATTTTATATCAGCCTATTGCTTCAAATCAGCAGGCTGTCTTGAAATAATTTGCTACTTAACAAAGAATATTAAATATATGCACTAATGTTATAGCTTGTTTTTCTTTCTTAAGGTAATGAACTGTCATGTGCTTTGAAATATAAATAGAATGGTCCATTTTATAACATAACAATTTAAGTCTGTAATGATAATCACATGATACACCATTTACTGAATGTCTGAAAATAGTATGTAAATAAGTCTAACAGCCCACTAAGATAGCATCATTATTCTAGAGAAAGCCTACATGCTGTGTATCAATAAGAAAATAAAACAATAAAATAGTTCATGCTCTAACATCCCTTAAATGATTTATTCAGAAGGGAAAACTGATGATATTTAAAAAGTAATAGTAGCAAAATTTTCATGAAATTAAATAAAATGAAACTTCTTTTTGAAAAGTAATGTTATGCAAAGTATGTATAGTAGACTAAAAAAAGTCTCCTTAAAAATATCAGGTCCTAATGCCTGAAGCCTGTAAATATCAATTTATTTAGAGAAAAAAAATTACATATGTGTTTAAGTTAAGGATCTTAAATCATGGGTTTGAAAAGCAGTCACATATATCTTTAAAAGAGGTGCAAAAGGAGATTTGAAATACACAAGGCATTGTGAAAATAACAGAGTGGAGTAATATAACAAGCCAAGGAATGCTGGCAGCCACCAGAAGTTGGAGGAGGCAGTTCTACCAAATTTCCCCTAGAGCCTTTGGAGGAAAAGAAGCCCTACTGACACTTTGATTTTGATCCACTAACACTGATTTTGAACTTACAGCCTCCAGAAAAATGAGACAGCAAAATGGTATGTTATTTTTGATCACCAAGTTTGTAGTGGTTTAACAATCCATAAGAAACTAATATAGGTTTAAGTACATAGATATGGTATAGTGTAATAAATGCCTAAAATATGGAAAGGGCTTTGGAATCAAATAAAGTATAGAGGCTGGAAGAATTCTGTAACACATTATAGAAAATGACTATGCACTTAGGCAAACTCTTGGTTAAAAAGTGGGTTAAAGACAAAGGCTCAGAAGGAAGTAAGCAGTACATCATTGGAAACCAAAGGAAAGGCAGATCTTGGTATATAGAGATAGAGATAGAGAACTTAGCTAAATTATGCTCTCCAACTATTTGAAGAAAAAAACCTCATAAACAAGAAATTTTAATATTTAGCTTAGGCTATTTCTAAGCAAAACATTGAAAGTGTTAGCTGATAATAGCAAAACACAAGCAGGCAGATATAAAATAAGGAAATCAGCACCTAATGATTTGGGAAACAATCATTCAGATGGCAAAATATGATAAAATTAGGATAATAACTGTTAGAAGACTCGAGAATCCCTAAGACTTCAAGGAGGTCAAGCTACTCAATCATAAAGGAAACCAATCCTGAATATCCAATGGACAGACTGATCCTGAAGTTGAAGCTCTAAAAATGTGGTCACCTGGTGTGAAGAGCTGACTCACTGGAAAAGATCCTGATGTTGGGAAAAATTGAGGGCAGGGGAAGTAGTCAACAGAAAATGATATGGTGTGATAGCATCACTGACTCAGTGGACATGAATTTGAGCAAACTGCAGGAGACAGTGGAGGACAAAGGATCCTGGCATCCTAGAGTCTGTGGGTTCACAAATAGTTGAACACAGTTTAGTGACTGAACAACAACAAAACTGTTAGGAAAGCACACTTTGGAGAGAAGGCCAATGGTATGGCTGGAAAACTGTCTTTATTGCAGAAGAGATTATATAAGTGATTCATGAATTCACTCAATCACAGAAGTCTGGAATAGAGATGGGTTACTAAACAAAGATCTGTGGAGGATGCTCTGTTTAAAGGTGTGAATCTCTGTGATGTACATGGGCAACCCACAAAGGTTTCTGAGAATGTCATACACCATAAACATGACCAGCTTGGAGTGGAATGAATAACACAATATAAAATGAAAAAGGCCTTTGGACTACAAAATCTCTACAGGCAGAAAGTAGGGTGAGAAAACTACTGAGAAACACATATGTTCACTCACAAGTAAAAGGAAAGATGATGCTGAGGGCAGAGACTTGGGCTCAGAGGCCATAACTGTGGGCTCAGAAGAATTTAAGTTATCGCATAACAGCTGAAGATAGAGTTGTGCTGCAGCTATCAGAGTCTTGAACTACAAAGGACCATTCCCAGGCCTTAAAACTTAATGAAATCTACCCAGCTTGATTTCAAAATTGCTTGGAATTTGTGAATATTCTCTTTCCTAAACCTTTTTCTTCTTTTTGCAATGGGAACATCTATAAATATTATACTCTCTCTATCCCACAATTGTATTTTGGTAACAGATAACTTTCCAAATTATCCAAGTCACAGGTTTGAAGAGTGAGGAAAAATTGATCTCAGAATAGGTTTTACCCAATGTCTCATACAATCTTAATTTAAATGATTTAGATAATGAAATTTAGAACTTTGTAACAGGTATTTAGATGACATTTTAGGCTGGTGTTGATGCTTTATTGTGTTGAGACTTTTGAGGATCTTGGCCTCGGTGAATATATTTTGCATCTGTTATAGACATGAATCATTGGAGGCTAGAGAGAAGATTATAGAAGGTTGAATTGTGTACCCTAAATATATTAAGACCTAATCCCTTGAGCAAATACCCACAAAGTATTTGTAACTTCATTTGGGAAAAATAAAAGGCTTTTGCAGATCTGATTAAAATGAACATGCTGAGATGAGGAGATATCCAGATTATATGGGTGATCCCTAAATTTAATCATATGTATTCATATGAAAATGGGCTTCCTTGGTGGCTCAGGGTAAAGAATCAGCCTGCCAATTCAGGAGACCTGGGCTTCACCCCTGGGTCAGAAAGATTCCCTGGAAAAGGAAATGGTAACACACTCTAATATTCTTGCCTGGGAAATCTAATGGACAGAGGAGCCTGGCAGACTATAGTTGATGGAGTCACAAAAGAGTCAGACACCACTTAGTGACGAAACAACAAAAGATCCATATGGAAAAAGTGACATGGAGATTAGACACAGAGCAAAGACGACAATGTGACTCTGGATACAAAGATTAGAGTGACATAGAACAGGCCAAAAATGCTGGGATATCAGCTGGAAAGGCAAGGGCAGATTAGACCTTGAGTCTTCAGAGGAATTTTGGCCCTGCCACCACAACCTAACTTTGGCCCAGTGACAGTGATGTCAAAATTTTTGACCTCCTGAACTGTGAAAGAATAAATAGTTATTATTTAAGTCACCATGTTTAGACTAATTTTTACAACAATCAAATGGAAACTCATACAATATGTAAGACGCTATCTCCTACTTGAATTATATTGACATAATTAAGATATTATATAAATTACTCAGGTTTATTTTAATGGTGTGAACAAATACTGTATACTTGCATGTACATATTTCATGAATAAAATCAAATGCATATGTAAATAAAATGTTTCATATTAAAAGATGGGCTTTATTATCAAATTTTAAAGAAGTTAAAAAAAAAGTGAGTAACTAAAGAATATGATCATAAAAAAGCATGAGAGTTCCAGAAAATAATCTATTTCTGCTTTATCTATTTCTATTTATGCCAAAGCCTTTGACTCTATAAGTCACAATAAACTGCGGAAAATTCTTAAAGAGAAGGGAGTACCAGACCACCTTACCTGCCTTGTGAGAAATCTGTATGCAGGTCAAGAAGCAACATTTAGAACTGGACAGGGAACAACAGATTGGTTCCAAATAGGGAAAAGGAGTACGTCAAGGCTGTATATTGTCATCTTGCTTATTTAACTTATGTGCATCATACATGCAAAAATGCCATGCTAGAGAATCAAGATTATAGGCAGAAATATCAATAACCTCAGATAAGCAGATGACACCACCCTTATGGCAAAAAGTGAAGAAGAACTAAAGAGCTTCTCAATGAAAGTGAAAGAGGAGAGTGAAAAAGTTGGCTTAAAACTCAACATTCAGAAAACTAAGATCATGGCATCTAGTCCCGTCACTTCATGGGAAATAGATGGGGAAACAGTGGCTGATTTTATTTTGGGGGGCTCCAAAATCACTGCAGATGGTGACTGCAGTAACTAAAAGACACTTGCTTCTTGGAAGAAAAGCTATCATCAACCTGGACAGCATATTAAAAAGCAGAGACATTACTTTGCCAACAAACGCCCATCTAGTCAAGGTTATGATTTTTCCAGTAGTCTTGCTTGAATGTGAGAGTTGGGTTATAAAGAAAGCTGAGCACCAAAGAATTGATGCTTTTGAACTGTGGTGTTGGAGAAGACTCTTGAGAGTCTGTTGGCCTGCAAGGTGATCAAACCAGTCAATCCTAAAGGAGATCAGTCCTGAATATTCATTGGAAGGACTGATGTTGAAGCTGAAACTCCAATACTTTGACTACCTGATTTGAAGAGCTGACTCATTGGAAAAGACCCTGACACTGGGAAGGATTGAAGGCAGGAGGAGAAGGGGACAACAGAGGATGAGGTTCGATGGTATCACCGACTCAAGGGACATGAGTTTAAGCAAGCTTTGGAAGTTGGTGATGGACAGGGAAGCCTGGCGTGCTGCAGTCCATGGGGTCACAAAGAGCTGGACATGACTGAGTGATGGAACTGAACTGAACTGAAAGAATGTGAATGCATGCAATTTTATAGTTTAGTTCATAATGCATCCTATTACAGGAATTGCAGTTTCATTTCAAGTTTGTTTTTCTCTATCTACCTCAGAACAATTGAGGGATCAAATGACCTAGCAAATTTATAATAGCTTCAATTCTAAAGTGGCATGTAAATACAAAATGATGATTATTGATTTTTGATCCTGTTGCTATCTCATTACAATCTGGGAGACTATTCTGCAATGTGAACACCTGCATTTTTCATCTATCTTCCTTACTTTTCCAGTCATATTATTTCACTGAAAAATGTCTTGTTTTCATCTATGTTTTCAAATTGTATGCAACTGTAAATATTTAGAATAAGAAAATTGTATTCTTTCTTATGGGGTGAACAAAATACATTACTTCCAGATACTTTATGGAAATATTTACATTTTAATCTCTAATAATTTTATTTGATGATGGTTAAGTGGATGTCAATGGTGATTGTGATATGTGTGTGTGTTAATGTATGACATATAGACTGTGCATAGTAGTGTAGAATAGCTCATAGCCCTGAGACAGGATGACCCGATGCAAATCAAGAGATTTTAGAAATCTCACACTTATGTTAGGTTTTTTTTTTTTAAGTTCTAGGGACTCATTCTTTTTTTTTTTTTTTCATTTATTTTTATTAGTTGGAGGCTAATTACAATATTGTAGTGGTTTTTGCTTTAAGATAATATCTTACTCAGATTATATTAAATTTATCCATTAGGCTGGTGTAACACAAAGAATATAAAACTGTTTTTGTTTATCTTGTCCAGTAGTTATTTATCTAAAGATCAGTCCTTACCTAATGATTTCACTCTTACTCATTCTTATTACAAATATCAGGAGTTTTCATTTTAAATTTCTTTATTGAAGCATTCAAAGCTCCCAGCTCCATATTATCTTTCCAGCTATATTTTCCACTCATCACAGACTATCATGTCATGATCTGAAGTAGTGGAACTTTTACAGCTCCAAGCTTTAAAAAAGTGTGCTCTCTATTACTGGGGGGAAAAAAATGCACCCTTTTCTTCATATAGAACTTCACAAATTTCAAGTTGAAAATTAACATTGTATATACAACTCTCTGTCCCACCAGGAAAATTTGGCTGTACTATATGCTGCTTTTCCACTGCCCTTTGTGTGTCTTCAATATAGACACATATATTTTAGTGTCTATTTCAGGAAATACAAACTGCTGAAGGCAAAGTATCTTTAATAAAATCATTATGTTGCTGAAGCTTTAAAATCTGATTTTTTGATAACTAAATTTATGTAATTGCATATATATATTTAAGAAATGATGATATAAGGTAAAAAATACAGCATTTGGAGAGAAAAATATAAATTTTAGTCAAAAAGAAGATACAACCACAGATACACAAATTAAAACTGGATGGTTAAAATTTTTCTTAAGATTATTTTTCCTTTAAAACTCCAATATTCACCAGTCTATTTTTATCCATAGATATAACTTTAACTTGAATAACTCCAAGTGAAGTTCTCTAATTTAAATACAACACAAATTATTTTCATAAAATTAAAATATAATGTCTAGATAAGACATATTTTCTTAGCACTTTCATTGGAACTTTGGAAAATTATAAAACTCCTTAACTTTATAGAGAGGAAATATGAGACACAGTGGAATTGTCAATAAACACGCAGTAGATCATTGCAGGTAAAATAATAAGGTAACCTATAAACTACCTCAAATTTATTTCCTAATATAATTTATGTTGACATTTGAACTTCCTTTCAAGCAACTTGATTGCTTTGCAAACATTTTCTTAAAATCATTTAAAACATATCTACAAAATTTTGGCTCAAAAGTGTTATCATGCTGTAGAGTGTTGCCATCGGATATTTCTCTATTGTAATTATCTTTGTTGATGGTACCCTAAAGATTATGAATAACAATTGTGAGAAAGAATATTTCTGGGTTAAATAACAATGCACATATTCATTCAGTATTTGGATTTATTGTATGAAGTCCAAAGGCCATCATTCATATTTTCTTGATAGTTGGCAAGATCTCAAGAATGATTTTCAACATGAAATTCAGGGAATATTTTTTTAACCAACATGCAAGGCAGAGATGCCAAGGTTTCTGAAGCCAGTGGTAAAAGAATGGCTGTATTTGCTTCCAATAATACACAACATCTTGGAACACATTGGGAACCCCACAGTTTTCTTAATCGACAAAGCAACTCTAGGCTTGAATAATTCTGGTCAATGTTTTGTTAACTGTCTCTCAAGGGAAATCTAAGAAATTCCACAGTGGAAAAAATGTTACTTTATATCCACAATATATCCAACAGCATGATTGATCAGAAACTGGAAGTTACAGAATTAAAGATCCCAGAACACCCACAATACTGACTTTTTTTTTCATTTATTTTTATTAGTTAGAGGCTAATTACTTTACAATATTGTAGTGGTTTTTGTCATACATTGAAATGAATCAGCCATGGATTTACATGTGTTCCCCATCCCTATACCCCCTCCCACCTCCCTCTCCACCCGATTCCTCTGGGTCTTCCTAGTGCACCAGGCCTAGGCACTTGTCTCACACATTCAACCTGGGCTGGTGATCTGTTTCACCCTAGATAATATACATGTTTCGATGCTGTTCTCTCAAAACATGCCACCCTCGCCTTCTCCCACAGAGTCCAAAAGTCTGTTCTGTACATCTGTGTCTCTTTTTCTGTTTTGCATATAGGGTTATCATTACCATCTTTCTAAATTCCATATATGTGCGTTAGTATGCTGTATTGGTCTTTATCTTTCTGGCTTACTTCACTCTGTATAGTGGGCTCCAGTTTCATCCATCTCATTAGAACTGATTCAAATGAATTATTTTCAGTGGCTGAGTAGTATTCCATGGTGTATATGTACCACAGCTTCCTCATCCATTCGTCTGCTGATGGGCATCTAGGTTGCTTCCATGTCCTGGCTGTTATAAATAGTGCTGCGGTGAACATTGGGGTGCACGTGTCTCTTTCAGATCTGGTTTCCTCAGTGTGTATGCTCAGAAATGGGATTGCTGGGTCATATGGCAGTTCTATTTCCAGCTTTTTAAGAAATCTCCACACTGTTCTCCATAGCGGCTGTACTAGTTTGCATTCCTACCAACAGTGTGAGGGTTCCCTTTTCTTTTGATGCCACCCAGGAAGAGAAAATTATCAGGAAACTGGATGGTTGAACAGTGTGGGAGTATTGAAATAGGATCTTCTCATCTGACACCATCTCTCAAAAAAATGTGGATTCATGCTTTAAGTAGGAAGACTGCACATTTTATAAAATTCTAATGAGAAGGGAAACATAGCCAAAATGTAGTCTAGAAACAGATTATACCTTTTTCCCTAAATCATAATAAGACACTCACTAAAGTTGCAGAAATAGTGTTTAAGTTTTGAATTATTTGAAACCACAGTAAGGTAAACATTTCAATTATAATTGAAGTATTTACTGTATATTTGAATTTTCTACCAGATGGAAATTGTCTTTGCTAATTAAATTTTGTTCAGATAAACTTCAATGCTAACACATAATGGATGGTGAGAAAAGTTCTCTACCTCTGAAAGCTCTCAAGTAGAATATCAGGCCAGATAACATCATTTTGAGCCTCTTTTAGTTCTTTTTTGTTTTTTTTTTTCATTTATTTTTATTAGTTGGAGGCTAATTATTTTACAATATTGTAGTGGTTGTTTCAGTTCTAAGTATCAATATGTTATCCCTTAAGTTTATTTATTATCTATGCAACAACCCACAAAAATATTATGTATAGGTTTATTTTCACATTTATTTAAAATTAAGTTAATTTTACTTATAATAATTCTTATAATGTCAAGAGTGAATAGAAAACAAAGTTGTTATAATTAAATATCTAAGAAATAATATACAATCCTAATAATATAGTGGTTTTATAAATATCAAAATTACAGTCTAATCTGAAAATTTAATATGCTAATGACATGAGAAAAGCTTTACATATATCGATAGTTTAAAATAAGCAGGCTACAAAACGTTCAGTTCAGTTCAGTCGCTCAGTCGTGTCTGAGTCTTTGCAACCCCATGAATCGCAGCATGCCTGGCCTCCCGGTCCACCACCAACTCTCGGAGATTACTCAAATTTATGTCCATCGAGTCGGTGATGCCATCCAGCCATCTCATCCTCTGTCATCCCCTTCTCCTCCTGCACCCAACCCTTCCCAGCATCAGGGTCTTTTCCAATGAGTTAACTCTTCGCATGAGGTGGCCAAAGTATTGGAGTTTAAGCTTCAGCATCAGTCCTTCCAATGAACACCCAGGACTGACCTCCTTTAGGATGGACTGGTTGGATCTCCTTGCAGCCCAAGGGACTCTCAACACTCTTCTCCAACACCACAGTTCAAAAGCATCAATTTTTCGGCGCTCATCTTTCTTCACAGTCCAGCTCTCACATCCATACATGACCACTGGAAAAACCGTATCCTTGACTAGAGGGACCTTTGTTGGCAAAGTAATGTCTCTGCTTTTTAATATGCTATCTAGGTTGGTCATAACTTTCCTTCCAAAGAGTAAGAGTCTTTTAATTTCATGGCTGCAATCACCATCTGCAGTCATTTTGGAGCCCCCCCCAAAAACAAAGTCTGACACTGCTTCCACTGTTTCCCCATCTATTTCCCATGAAATGATGGGACCAGACGCCATAATCTTAGTTTTCTGAATGTTGAGCTTTAAGCCAAATTTTTCACTCTCCTCTTTCACTTTGATCAAGAGGCTTTTTAGTTCCTCTTCACTTTCTGCCATAAGGGTGGGGTCATCTGCATGTCTGAGGTTATTGATATTTCTCCTGGAAATCTTGATTCCAGCTTCTGCTTCTTCCAACCCAGCGTTCCTCAAGATGTATTCTGCATATAAGTTAAAAAAGCAGGGTGACAATATACAGCCTTGGCATACTCCTTTTCCTATTTGGAACCAGTCTGTTGTTCCATGTTCAGTTCTAACTGTTGCATCCTGACGTGCATAAGGTTTCTCAAGAGGTGGGTCAGGTGGTGTGGTACTCCCATCTCTTTCAGAATTTTCCACAGTTTATTGTGATCCACACAGTCAAAGTCTTTGGCATAGTCAATAAAGCAGAAATATATGTTTTTCTGGAACTCTCTTGCTTTTTCGATGATCCAGTGGATGTTGGCAATTTGATCTCTAGTTCCTCCGCCTTTTCTAAAACCAGCTTGAACATCTGGAAATTCACGGTTCACGTATTGCTGGAGTCTGGCTTGGAGAATTTTGAGCATTACTTTACTAACGTGTGAGATGAGTGCAGTTGTGTGGTAGTGTGAGTGTTCTTTGGGATTGCCTTTCTTTGGTATTGCCTTTCTTTGGGATTGGAATGAAAACTGACCTTTTCCAGTCCTGTGGCCACTGCTGAGTTTTATAAATTTGCTGGCATATTGAGTGCAGCACTTTCACAGCATCATCTTTCAGGATTTGAAATAGCTCAACTGGAATTCCATCACTTCCACTAGCTTTGTTTGTAGTGATGCTTTCTAAGGCCCACCTGACTTCACATTTCAGGATGTCTGACTCTAGGTGAGTGATCACACCATCATGATTATCTGGGTCATGAAGATCTTTTTTGTACAGTTCTGTGTATTCTTACCACCTCTTCTTAATATATACTATCCTCAAATTTATTTTAGAATACACAGATATTCATTTATATTCAGTGTTGTATCAGTGCATAGGAAAAGTATTTTAAATGATAATATATTGTAGATATCTTCTTAAATAGATGACACAATATTTTCATTATCTTCCACCTCAATAATCTCCAATGTAGAACTGAAGACTTTTGTTCTCTTGTACCATTCTTTCTTTAATCTCACAACATTTTAAAGGCTTTACAGTGCTCTCACAAACCAGAGCTCCTCTTCTCTCACAGGATGGCTTGCACCTGTTTAGGATTTTCTATTGCAACTCCCCTACTCTGACTTTAGATATTGTCATTCCATTAAAATTGTTTCTTGTTCATCTCCCCAGTTTCCACCAGCCACTGACCTCATTATAATAGTGCTCAGCTCTGAGCTTTCCATGGCATCAATTCACAGATGTTTCTGCTACTCTTTGTCTTGACTAATCCACAAGAAATATCTTGACACTTTTTACTACAGAAAAAGTTAACAGTGTTTCATAATGAGAAACACCAATAACTAAGGTTAAAGGCAAAGAAAAAAATAGTAAGAAGATATATGTGATCAAAATTTAATATTAAGAAAGTCAAAAAATCACAGATGTATATAAGAAGTCCCTGATAAAATAGTATTAAAAACTAATGCATATGAAAACTAGTTCAACTTCAAACTAAGATGCAGGCAACTGAACATTAAAAAAAAATGTTCATGAAATATATTTGCTTATGTTTATAGGTAGAGTAAATAATAATTTCAGAATGTTCTATGTTGGAAAAGAATGGGAAAAATAATTTCTCTCAATGTATAATGGGGACAATTTAAGTTCCTCTCAAAATTAAAATGTTTACACATTGTCTATGTCAATTTTATATCAAAAAATTGTATTTTCTATTAGAAATCTTTCTAATAGAGTGCTAATACATCTATGAATCATTCCAATGTAGTTTTGTTATAAAATTTAAAAGTCAGAAGGAGATATGATCAATATAGGAAAAGTGTATATGTTATTATATTTTCAATGTATAATACTCTATTGATATTTCAGAGAATTAAGAGTATTTTCATATACTGATGGTTTTTAATGAAAATTCAAGGTAAATGCATTTGTGTATGTTTCCTCTAACAGGTGAAACATAATTTATCAAAATATAGCTCTTTTGCCTCTTCAGTTTTTAGTGTTATTATATAAATAGTCATATACTTTAAATTTACACACATTATAAGCTAGCAAAATGTTACAACTAATGATTTATACAAGCAATTTTTAAATAAATTTTTAAAAGGACATACAAAGATATATGTATACATCTTTCATACTAACCACATATTTATCTTTACTATAACATTTGTTATACATTAGGCATTCTAGTAACAAATTTTCTGTGTTTCTTTTTCTGGTCATGTTTTAATTCATATTGATTTTGGATATGTTGTTGTATATAGAATTCTTGATTCACGATTTCTGTTTGTGCTTTTCAGTTCTGTAAATGCATCACTCATTCCACTATCCTCTGGCCTCCATACTTTCTGATGGAAAGTCATATATTTGTAATATTTTTGTTTCCCTATGTAATACAGATTGTTTCTTGTTTTCAAGACTTTCTACACTTTAATTTTAGTAGTTAAGTACTATGTCTGGGTGCCTGTATTAAATTTATTTTAGGTTCATCAGCATTATGGAACTTATGATTAATATTTTTATCAAACATTGCTTCATCAAATATTGTTTCAAACCCTTTGTCTCTATTTTCTCTTTATAGGATATTTTACATAGCATATTGGAGCAACTCTGAATTTTATATTAGGTTCTTTTTAGTTCTTTTTTTTTTTTTTGGCCACACAATGACAGCAGATAAGATTTAGTTCCCTGAAAAGGGATTCAACTTATGCCCCTTGCAGTGGAATCATAGAGTCCTAACCACTGGAGTGCCAAGTAAGTCCTCCTGAGTTAGTTTTAATTTACCTATTTATTTCTGTGTCTATAACTTGTCTGAACTTATTCTGTAAGAAGTCCCCCTTGTTATTTGAGGTTGCTGTTGTTTCTGTTACATTTTTTATGTCTATTTTTCTTATTTAAATTTTTAGCTTTGCCTCCCAGGAGTTGCCTGTGTTTCTGGTTGACCTGTGATTGGACAACAGCTGTGTGCCAATGCCACAAGCTAGCACAGAAGTTTTCCATCACTGCCAATGGATCTGAGTGTAGCTTGTGTGGAACAGTCAAACCCAAAAGGACTAAAAATGTACTTCAAGTATACCTTGCCCCTATTCACTCTTATTTCTCCCCTTTGCATGTTTGTAATTCCCAGTCACAGATATGTAAGTGTGTGGGCATGCATGTGTGCTCAGTTGTGTCTATTCTTTGGGACTCCATGGACTATAACCTGCCCAGTTCTTCTGCCCATGTAATTTTCCAGAAAAGAATAATGGAGTGGGATGCTATTTCCATCTCCAGAGAGTCTTCCCAATCTAGGTATCAGACCTGGTCTCTTGTATCTCCTGCATTGACAGGCAGGTTCTTTACCAGCTGAACCAGCAGGGGAGCCAAAGACACATTAAGAGATCTTTAAAACCTTACAGATCAGGTCAGGTAAGACCTAAATCAAACCCCTTATGAATATACACTGGAAATGACAGATTCAAGGGATTAAATCTGATAGACAGAGTGCCTGAAGAACTGTGGATGGAGGTTCATGACATTGTACAAGAGGCAGTGATCAAGATCATCTCCAAGAAAAAGAAATTCAAAGAGGCAAAATGGTTATCTGAGGAGGCCTTACAAAAAGCTGTGAAAAAATAGAAGGAACATACCTCAACATAATAAAAGCTATGTATGACAAACCCACAGCAAACATTATCCTCAATGGTGAAAAATTGAAAGCATTCCCCTAAAATCAGGAACAAGATAAGGGTGCCCACTCTCACCACTACTACTCAACATAGTTTTGGAAGTTTTGACCACAGCAATCAGGGCAGAAAAAGAAGAGGAATCCAGATAGAAAAAGAAGTAAAACTCTCACTCTTTGCAGATGACATGATCCTCTACATAGAAAACCCTAAAGACTCTACCAGAAAATTACTAGAGCTAATCTATGAATATAGTAAAGTTGCAGGATATAAAATTAACACACAGAAATCCCTTGCATTCCTATACACTAACAATGAGAAAACAGAAAGAGAAATTAAGGAAACAATATCATTCATCATTGCAACAAAAAGAATAAAATATTTAGGAGTATATCTACCTAAAGAAACAAAAGACCTATACATGGAAAACTACAGAACACTGATGAAAGATATCAAAGAGGAACAAATAGATGAAGAAATATACCATGTTCATGGACTGGAAGAATCAACATTGTGAAAATGATTATACTTCCCAAAGCAATCTATAGATTCAATGCAATCCCTATCAAGCTACCAATGGTATTCTTCATGGAACTAGAACAAATAATTTCACAATTTGTATGAAAATTAAAAAAAAAAACTCGAATGGCCACAGCAATCTTGAGAAAGAAGAAGGGAACTGGAGGAATCAACCTGCCTGACTTCTGGCTTTACTACAAACCCATAGTCATCAAAACAGTATGGTACTGGCCCAAAGACAGAAATATAGATCAATGGAGCATAATAGAAAGCCCAGAGATAAATCCATGAACCTATGGTCACCTTATCTTCAACAAAGGAGGCAAGAATATACAATGGAAAAAAAGACAACCTCTTTAACAAGTGGTGCTGGGAAAACTGGTCAACCACCTGTAAAAGAATGAAACTAGAACACTTTCTAACATCATACAGAAAAATAAACTCAAAGTGGATTAAAGATCTAAATGTAAGACCAGAAACTATAAAACTCCTAGAGGAGAACATAGGCAAAATACTCTCCGACATAAATCACAGCAAGATCCTCTACGACCCACCTCCCAGAATATTGGAAATAAAAGCAAAAATAAACAAATAGGACCTAATTAAACTTAAAAGCTTTTGCACAACAAAGGAAACTACAAGCAAGGTGAAAAGACAGCCTTCAGAATGGGAGAAAATAATAGCAAATGAAGCAACAGACAAAGAATTAATCTCAAAAATATATAAGCAACTCCTGCAGCTCAATTCCAGAAAAATAAATGACCCAATCAAAAAAATGGGCCAAAGAACTAAACAGACATTACTCCAAAGAAGACATGCAGATGGCTAACAAGCACATGCAAAGATGCTCAACATCACTCATTATCAGAGAAATGCAAATCAAAACCACAATGAGGTACCATTACATGCCAGTCAGAATGGCTGCTATGCAAAAGTCTACAAGCAAAAATGCTGGAGAGGGTGTGGAGAAAAGGGAACCCTCTAACACCATTGGTGGGAATGCAAACTAGTACAGCCACTATGGAGAACAGTGCAGAGATTCCTTAAAAAACTGGAAATAGAACTGCAATATGACCCAGCAATCCCACTTCTGGGCATACACACTGTAGGAAACCAGATCTGAAAGAGATACATGTACCCCAATGTTCATTGCAACACTGTTTATAATAGCCAGGACATGGAAGCAACCTAGATGCCCATCAGCTGATGAATGGATAAGAAAGCTGTGGTACATATACACAATGGAGTATTACTCAGCCATTAAAAAGAACACATTTGAATCAGTTCTAATGAGGTGGATGAAACTGGAGCCTATTATACAGAGTGAAGTAAGCCAGAAAGAAAAAAACACCAATACAGTATACTAACGCATATGTATGGAATTTAGAAAGATGGTAATGATGACCCTATATGTGAGACAGCAAAAGAGACACAGATGTATAGAACAGTCTTTTGGACTCTGTGGGAGAAGGCAAGAGTGGGATGATCTGAGAAAACAGCACTGAAACATGTATATTATCAAGTGTGAAACAGATCGCCAGTCCAGGTTGGATGCATGAGACAAATGCTCAGGGCTGGTGTACTGGGATGACCCAGAGGGATGGGATGGGGAGGGAGGTGGGAGTGGGGTTCAGGATGGGGAACACATGTAAATCCATGGCTGATTCATGTCAATGTATGACAAAAACCACTACAATATTGTAAAGTAATTAGCCTCCAACTAATAAAAATAAATGGGGGGAAAAAAAAGCTGTGAAAAGAAGAGAAGCGAAAGGCGAAGGAGAAAAGATATACCTATCTGAATGGAAAGTTCCAAAGAATAGCAAGGAGAGATAAGAAAGCCTTCCTCAGTGATCAGTGCAAAGAAATAGAGGTAAACAATAGAAAGGGAAAGACTAGAGATCTCTTCAACAAAATTAGAGATATCAAGTGAACATTTCATTCAAAGATGGGCACAATAAATGACAGAAATGTTATGGACCTAACAGAAGCAGAAGATATTAAGAAGAGGTGGCAAAAATACACAGAAGAACTGTACAAAAAAAAAAAAAATCTTCATGACCCAGATAATCACGATGGAGTGATCATTCACCTAGAGCCAGACATCTTAGAATGTGAAGTCAAATGGGCCTTAGGAAGCATCACTAGGAGCAAAGCTAGTGGAGGTGATAGAATTCTGGTCGAGCTATTTCAAATCCTAAAACTTGATATTGTGAAAGTGCTGAACTTAATATGCAGCAACTTTGGAGAACTCAGCAGTGGCCACAGGACTGGAAAAGATCAGTTTTCATTCCAATCCCAAAGAAAGGTAATCTCAAAGAATGCTCAAGCTATCACACAACTGAACTCATCTCACAACCTAGTAAAGTAAGGCTCAAAGTTCTCCAAGCCAGGCTTCAACAGTATGTGAAGCATGAATTTCCAGATGTTCAAGTTGGAAAAGGCTCAGGAACCAGAGGTCAAACTGACAACTTCCACTGGATCATTGAAAAAGCAAGAGAATTCAAGAAAAACATCTATTTCTGCTTTATGGACTATAACAAATTCCAATGTGTGGACCACAACAAACTGGAAAAATTCTAAAAGAGTTAGGAATCCCAGACCACCTTATCTGCCTTTTGAGAAATTTGTATGCAGGTCAGGAGGCAACAGTTAGAATTGAACATGGAACAACAAACTTGTTCCAAATAGGGAAAAGGAGTACATCAAGGCTGTATATTGTCACCTTGCTTATTTAACTTATATGCAGAGTACATCATGAGAAATGCTGGGCTGAATGAAGCACAAGCTGGATCCAGATCACCGGGAAAAATATCAATAACCTCAGATATGTAGATGACACCACCATTATGGCAGAAAGCGAAGAGAAACTAAAGAGCCTCTTGATGAAAGTGAAAGAGGAGAGTGAAAAAGTTGGCTTCAAGCTCAACATTCAGAAAACTAACATCATGGTATCCGGTCCCATCACTTCATGGCCAATAGATGGGGAAACAATGGAAACAGTAGCTGACTTTATTTTTTTGGGCTCCAAAATCACTGCAGATGGTGATTGCAGCCATGAAATTAAAAGATGCTTGCTCCTTGGAAGGAAAGTTATGACCAACCTAGACAGCATATTAAAAGCAGAGACATTACTTTGCCAACAAAGGTCAATCTAGTCAAAGCTATGGTTTTTCCAGTAGTCATGTAGAGATGTGAGAGTTGGACTATAAAGAAAGCTGAGGACAGAAGAATTGATGTTTTTGAACTGTGGTGTTTTGAACTCTTAAGTGTCCCTTGGACAGCAAGGAGATCCAACCAGTAGGTCCTGAAGGAAATCAGACCTGAATATTCATTGGAAGGACTGATGCTGAAGCTGAAACTCCAATACTTTGGCCACTTGATGGGAAGAACTGACTCATTTGAAAAGACCCTGATGCTGGGAAAGATTGAGGCAGGAGGAGAAGGGGACCACAGAGGATGAGATGGTTGGATGGCATCACCGACTCAATTGACATGAGCTTGAGTAAACTCAGGGAGTTGGGGATGGAGAGGCCTGGCATGCTGCTGTCCATGGCGTCACAGAGAGTCAGACAGAACTGAGCGACTGAACTGAACTGAACTGAAAACCTTAATATCTCTCATTTTTTCCAGGGTTTCTCCGTTAAATTTTTAACTAGTCACCTGCTCTCCCAGCCTGGACCCTGAACTCAGGTTTTAAATGCTTTGTTTCTTCTCCCTTAAATTCCAACTGATTTCCTTACTTTAAGTGACAAAGCCAATTGACCTAAGTGGATTTTTCTCTTCATCTTAAAGAAGTCTTTCCTCTATAGAAACAGAGCTATTTTATTTTGCTACTCACCCTGTCTTGGCAAGTCAAGTACCAATGTTCAAAGAAGAAGTCATGAGGTATTTTGCTAAAATTTGAATCACATGCTGGTGAAGCCATACCATATCAAAATCAATTAATGTAATATACCCAAAGCTGTGCTAAGGGAATAGTGTATAGTTCTAAATTTTCACACTTGAAAAGAATTCTTAAACTTTACATTTCCATTTTTGGAAACTAGAACTAAATGAACAGATTAAAAACAAGCAAGTACAGAAGAAGGAAATAAATATTAAAGGAAAAACAACAATAATAATGAACTGGATGCAAGGTAAAAAAAAAAAAAAACAAAGCAAAATTGGCAAAATTAGTTTTTTAAATAAATTTCCATAAATTGCTAGCGTTCTAGAAAAGCGAGGGGTTTCATAATGTCATTAAATTCTTAAAAAAATATGATAAGTTGATAAAGAAGTAAATTTGAATTTTATCAAGGCTAAGCATGATTTGAAATTGAGGATCAAATGTAGAGCTTATGCAAAATATCAGTAATACCTTATTCCATCCTTTTCTATAATATTTGGAAAACACTAATCAATGAAATGAAAAAGTAAATAATAGAGAATGACTTTGATTAGTGCCCATCCAATGATTTCAACACAGGTGGCTCAATTTATTTGCTGTGAATCTCATAATGAGTTTAGCTCATTTGAGGAAAAAGGCCAAAAAAAAAAAAAAAAAAAAAAAAAGAGTGGAAACTAAATTGTTTAGCATAAGGGAAAATAATTGGAATTCAATGAAGCCAAATATCCTAGCATATAAAGTTATGCCTTACACGTAAATTAAACTAATTAGCTAGAAAGAGTTAATGCAGCTTCCAAAGGCACTGTTCTTAATAGTGAAGAACAGTTTATGAACTGAATGAATCTGGTTCATAAACTCTAAGAGCCTTAATGTAGTCTATTCCACACTTCTTTTTTCACAGTTTAGATCTTGAGGCATGGAAAATTTCCAAGAGTGTCCTAAGTTCATACCAGTAGTTAGTAGGATAATTCACCCAATTCACTGTCCATTCTGCTATAGTAGAACATTTTAAGCCAGTCTGATGGCATTTATTTACTTTATATCAAGTGTAAACATATTTAATATAAAGTTTAATGGTTAATTTTCTAATCTTAAAGACTGGTTTCTGCACAGTTACTTGTACTCCATTTAACCCTACCATTTTCTCATCTGGAATATATCTACTATCTAGAAGAAAATACACATTTTTATTGGTATTTATAAAGATGATTCAGCAGGTAAAGAAAATGCTTGCAATGCAGGAGATGCGAGTTCAATCCCTGGGTCAGGAAGATTCCCTGGAGGAGGAAATGGCACCCCACTCCAGTATTTTTGCCTGACAAATCCCATGGGCAAAGGAGCCTGGTGGGCTGCAGTGCAAAGGGAGACGAAGAGTTGGACCCAACTGTGTGACTGAGCACACACACAAAAGAAATAGAAGTAAAACAGAAAACTAATTCTTCCCTGAATTGTGTGGGAAGATTAGCATTAAACAAGGCCATATCTTTTCCAATTGATGTGTATACATAACTAATTACTTTTAAAATAGGTATTTTTTAAAGTTAATGGGATACTTATGAAATTTATTTTCCGATATGGAAAATATGCATAAATATAATATTTAAGTATAAATATGATGCACACCATAGTAAACACAGTCTCTATAGTTATCATGTATTCCTGGAAACTCTTTTATTTTTTTAAAATTTGCTTATTTTTAACTGAGGGATGATTGCTTGACAGAATTTTATTGTCCTCTGTCAAACATCAACATGAATCAGCCATAGGTGTACATAGGTCCTCTTCCTTTTGAAACTCCCTCTCACTTCCCTCCCCCTCGCACCCCTCTAAGTTATTTGAGTTGCCTGACACATACAGCAAATTCCTGCTGGCTCTCTATTTTGCACACGATAATGTAAGTTTCTGTGTTACTCTCTACATAATCTCACCCTCTCCTCCCCTCTCCCCATGTCCATTAGTCTGTTCTCTATAATTCATCAGTACCATCTTTCTAGATTCCGTATATACATGTGTCAGTATATGATATTTATCTTTCTCTTTCTGACTTACTTCATTCTGTATAATATGGTCTAGGTTCATCCAGATCATTAGAACTGACTCAAATGTGTTCCTATTTATGGCTGAGTAATATCCCATTGTGTACATGTACCACACCATTTTCATTATTACTGGAAACTATTTTGTGAATGTGTATCGAAGCAAAATCATGACTGTAAAAACTCTGCTATTCTATTTATTCTCTAATCTTCCATTCATGCATAAATTAAGGTCAATCTTTGCCTTGTAGTCTCACCATTATTTTGTTAATTTTATCATGTGCTTATGACATGCTTAAGTAGGCTTTATATTAAATTAGGCCTTGAAAATAAAATGAAGACAAATATAGCATCATTCCTCAAGGATTTACAATTAGCAGGAATTATTTTGTTTCTGAATTTCTATATAAACCATATAGGTGACATACATCATCTTATTTATTCTATTGCCTTTGTCACACATCTATGGATAGACTGTGAGCATTCTCAGAAGAGTAAGAGCTATATTGTTATCATTATTAAGAACCTAGCATATTCCTGCGAATAATATATTTGATGATAATAATCAATAACTGCATTTGGATAAGATGTTTGCTTTTAATCTAAAAATAATACTAATTCTAGTTATGGCAAGAATAGTTTAAAATGTATACAAAACCAAAAATGGTATAAAATATAAATAAGTAGATATATTTTTAACTATAAATGTGTGCATTTAAATTTTGAAATGATATGTATAGATTGGAGTTGAGCATAGTATTCTTTACATTGTTGCATTTATATCATACTGTGATTTAAATTAAAACTTAAACTTACTATGACTAAAGACCTAGTTTAGCCAATTATTGCAGTGCCTCCAAGAGTATGTGTTTTATTGTACCTTCCCTTTTAACGGAAGTGTTACTTAACAGGGAAGGAGATTTTAAAACAATGAAACAAAAATGACATTATCCAAGCCATGAAATCTATATATAATTTTTAATCCCATTAAACGTTTGGAAATTTAGTATGGTTTGCCTATTTTATTTATTTATTTTTGTGGATAAATATAAAATTGGCAGACTCATACAGCTGTGGTAAAAGTATTGATTTTCATTTACTGACACAGAAAGAAATTTAGAACATGTGTTTCTAAAAAAGCAATTAGCTACATATAGATATAATTTGTGCCTTAGATTTAATTATTTGCATCAGACTGAAACTTTCCCATTTATGTTGACTCCCATGTGACATATTATTAGAATTTGATAATTCAGAGAAAATATCTTAATGTATTCAGTTGGGTTGTTGTTCAGTCGCTAAGTCATGTCCAACTTTTTTGCGACCTCATGGACTCTAGCCTACCAGGCTCTTCTGTACACGAGATTTCCTAGGCAATGATACTGCAATGGGTTGCCATTTTTTTCTCCAAGGGATCTTCCCAACCCTGGGATTGAACCTACATCTCTGTCTCCTGCCTTAGCAGGCAGATTCTTTAAAATTGAGCCACTGGGAATCCTATTCAACTGGGTATACTTTAATAAAGATTAAAATATTTATTTTGAAAATAATTAGAATACTTTATACATATGTATAATTGTAAACTAATTATGTGGACTTTGGATTTATAGAAATAACAGATAATCAAATAAAAAGTTACTTAGTGTATGCAAATTCATGGTCCACCCTCATTGTTTGTTTCCTATAGATGACTTTATGTCCTACTTCAGAAATAAAAAGGAAATCGCCAGTCTGTTGAAAACTCATTATCAAACTTGCACACTTATCGGAAATTATATTCATTTTATGTATGTGTATAATATTGGGCTTCCCTGGTGACTCAGATGGTAAAAATAATCTGATGGCAATGCAGGAGACCCAGGTTCAATCCCTGGGTTGGGAAGAACCCCTGGAGTAGGAAATGACAACCTCCTCCATTACTCTCACCTGGAGAATTCTATGGACAGAGGAGCCTGGCAGGCTACAGCCCATGGGGTTGCAAAGAGTTGGACATGACTGAACATCTTTCACTGACTCATATGTATATAATACATGCTATGTATGTATGTATTACAAAGAATGTACTCATTAATGTTTATGTTATATAAATATATCTCATATAGCAGAATGTATTTTGATCAAGATGGAATTATATAAGTAGTGAGTAGCATTTTCTTACATCAAAAATTTCTGTATTAGCTACAAAATAATTATTTACTTGGGGCAATGAATGCTATATATATATGTGTGTGTGTGTGTGTGTGTGTGTGTGTGTGTGTGTGTATACATATATATATGATCTTAGTGGAAAAAATACTGTCAGCATTACCTACATATTTGAAAGACACACATAAATACAGTTAATTCTCTAAGCATTGTTGTCGGAAATCTTCCTTTCTTCCGGACTCATATTTTCACGTGTAGGGGGCATCACCAAATAAAGACAAGCATATATTTCACCAGAATGGTATCACTGCTCTAGTAGATGTTTTTGTAAGGATAACCTAAAAAGGTAGGAATTCTTCCTTGTCTCTTTTGCAAAATCTTGTTGATTGCTAGAGAGGTTCTTTCTGCTACTCCATTTAAAAGCTATTACAGTTTCTTCCTCAGGGAAAATAGCTTGCAGTAGGACTTGAAAGTGATAAGAATGAGTGAGTGATTTATGTTCAATTTTGGGGTGCAGTCATAGGAAACTCATTATTGTCATACTCTATCACCTTTATCAACATTAAAATTAATTTCATCTTCCTTAGCCTGACTCCAGCTATTTTTTTAAGTTTTATTTTCTATGGATCCAAACCTAGAAATATAGTGACTGGAAAAAAACAATATTTGCACATCAAACTAACAGCATATTCATAGTGTCACAAATGAACTTCTTTCTGAATTATTCTAGACAACATTTTATTTATTAATGCAAGTATTCTTTAACCTGCAATTGAATAATTTTTGTGTGAACCCATACTGCTTAGAACTGCTGCAGACACTTCCATTAGTGAGGATGTAACCATGAGTATATATTCAAAATACTGAGAATGCTATTTTATTGTGTTTGTATACTGCATTTTTTCATTTATTAATTGGTTGACAAACAGTTAGGTTGTTTCCTGCCATATGTGACAAATTAAATGAAACTTTGCTCACGTTGCTCTGAGTGAAAGAAGCCAGGTGCAGGAAGACAAACACCACACCTCACTTACATGTTGAGTCTAGAATAGTCGAACTCTTAGAAGCAAAGAGCAGGTGGTAGTCGCTGGAGGCTTCTTGGGGTACAAATAAAATGTTGATAAAGAAAGTTTCATTATGCAAAATGAATAAATTCCAGAGATCTAATGTACAACAATATAATATTTGACAATGTTGATTTGTATAGTTGAACTGCTAAGTGGGCAGATTTTTAAAGTGATCTCACTGCTATTCTCTCACAACATCCCACCCTCGCCTTCTCCCACAGAGTCCAAAAGTCTGTTCTGTGCATCTGTGTCTCTCTAATAAAAATAAATGAAAAAAAAAAAAAGTGATTTCACTACAAAAAAGAAAAACAAACAAAAAAAAAGAAAAGAAAAAGGTAAATGTGAGAGGTGATGGATATGTTAATAACCTTGACTGTGGTTGTTCTTTTACAATGTATACATAAATCAAATCATCAAGGAACAGAATTCTTTTGTGTAATGCTCCTTCTAAACAGCTTTCCTAAAAGGTGAAGTGGATTCTGAAAAGAAAAAAATATGTTGGAGTGAAAAAACAAACTTTATCCTATAGATAACATTACATGACATTGGAAGCATCCCACAAATTGCTAACAGAGACTCTAACCTCCAGCTGTACTGAAATTTTAATTATTTCTTTCTACATCAATATTCTTCATTTTGTGATGACTTTGTATATGATACTTAATATTTTTTATTATCTATTTGAAAAAGACTTATTCATCTTCACTAGCAGGCACAAAGATTGTCACCTCTGAAAATTCTTCATTGCTAATTTTAGTCTCTAGATTATTCTAATGCACAATGGACATTTTAATAATCACATAATTTATAGTGCAAGTTTATTATCACTTTCTCTTTGACAATACACTGGGAGCTCATGTAACAAAAATTATATCCTACTTATAAATATGTCCCTTCTCTACCACCTAGCCATAGCTCAAATCATAAACATGAGTTAATATAATGAAACTGCTTTAATTTTGTATTTATGCACTTAGTACTTCACAAAAAGATATGCATAGTTATGCAAAATATATATTCAGAATATATTCAGGTAAGGAAGAAAAAGAAAAGAAAAGCTGTGGATTTATAGAAATCAGATAAAAATGGAGCCAGAATATTAGCAAACACAATGAATATAAAAGATGTTTATATTACCTTGCCACTGGTCAAGAGAGAGGAAGAAATGGAGTTGGTATAAATAATTAATTTTGTGATTTTTTTCTTGTGTAACTTTAATGATAAATTTAGATTAAAACATGTCCTGAAAATGATCTGCAATGCGATCAAGGAAAACAAAGTTTTAGATTCATAAGACATACCTTAGTAGCCACAGATAACTGAAGAGATGGGAGATTCCAATTTTCCATGACTTAAGTGTGAGATATGACACTGAGAGTTGTATAATATTGAGCTAGAGAGATGATAAAGCCATCTACTCAGTGGCTTTACAAAGCTATCCCTAAAATATTTATGTTCTGCTTGAGTCACCCCATTGTAACAATAAAACCTAGAGCAAACTCATGAAATATATGCTACCTATTCTGAAGAAGGAGCCTGAAACTCAAGTGTCATTAAGCTAATTGAAGGAAAGAGTAAGTTAGCCTGAAGAAGAGAGGTAAAGAGAGCTTAACATCTGAAATCAAATACGTTAAAAGCTCCATTTTATAAGATACCAAGTATAATATTTCCTAATGCCTTGGGAAAATCTCTTTAAAAATTGTACATTACAAGGACAGCCATGAATTGAATATTTCACATATTCCTTAAGTCTAAGAAAGACAGTGAAGAACCTATTCTACACTATTGGTACTCCAGACATTGATTTTAATCTCTTCATCCAAGTCTCTTATTTTGTATATCTGAGATTCATTATTTTGTTTTCTTAGTGAATTTTTCTTTAATATGTCTCAATGAAGTTCATCTTCCTAATATTTTGTGTTACTCATATTTTTTTCTCCTTCCCTATGACAATGTGCTGCTTTTCTTTGGAGTTTTTGTCCCTGCAATTTCTTTCCTCCAGTTGCAACTTCAAAATTTGAATGCGATTTTAAAGATCATGTTTTATCCTGTGGCTAATAAGCTCAAACATTATTTCTTTGATGGCTTGCAGACAGTGCAATTTTCATATTAACCATGAGATGTTATTGGGGCTTCCCAGATGGCACAGTGGTAAAGAATTTGCCTGTCAGTGCAGGGGACACAGGAGATACAGGTTCGATCCCCGGGTCAGGAACATCCGATAGACAAGGAAATGGCAATCTTCTATAGTATTCTTGCAAGCAAAATTCCATGGACAGAGGAGCCTGGCGGGCTACAGTCCATAGGTTCGCAAAGAGTCAGACATGCACACATGCATCTATGTTATTAACTTTTCTTACTTATTATTATATTTTAATCCAATAAATTTACTTAGGATCTATGTTGACCATTTCCTAGTGCTCAGTCTGGGGATTAGGTTATGGATGAAAACTTGATCAACACACCACCTCTATATCTAAGCCAGTCTATATACTCTAGGTATTGTTTTGAGTTAAAAAAACAAAAACAAAAACAAAAACAACCTTCTTTTTCACTGAAAATGTATATTTTAGAATTTTTTGTGAGTTTATTGAACAGTACTATTGGTTCAGCTAATTAAACAGGCTAATGGCAGGAGGATAGGCCATATCTCTCTATCCTGTCTTCTATTTTCGCCAAAAATATTTGTTTGTTTTTTCATCTGGTACTGCAACCCTTCACAAAATTCTTCAGTAGACACACATCCAGCCATATTAAGGATGATTTCTTGACTTTACCCTTCATGAAGCATTATTCTATTTTCAGGAGCTCTGCATTATAAAAAAATTGTAGGAACCTGGATTCATGCTTTGCTTTGATACAATATTTACTAGTGAGTGTTTGTTGACCATGATGGCTACTCCATTTCTTCTAAGGATTTCTGCCCACAGTAGTAGATATAATGGTCATCTGAGTTAAATTCACCCGTTCCAGTCCATCTTATTTCACTGATTCCTAGAATGTTCACTCTTGCCATCCCCTGTTTGACCACTTCCAATTTGCCTTGATTCATGGACCTAACATTCCAGGTTCCCATCCAGTATTGCTCTTTACAGCATCAGACCTTGCTTCTATCACCAGTAATATCCACAACTGGGTATTGTGTTTGCTTTGGCTCCATCTCTTCATTTTTTCTGGAATTTTTTCTCCATTGATCTCCAGTAGCATATTAGGCACCTACCGACCTGGGGAGTTCATCTTTCAGTGTCCTATCTTTGTCCCTTTTCATACTGTTCATGGAGTTCTCAAGGCAAGAATACTGAAGTGGTTTGCCATTCCCTTCTCCAGTGGACCACATTCTGTCAGACCTCTCCACCATGACCCTTCCATCTTGGGTGGCCTCATATGGTATGGCTCAGTTTCTTTGAGTTAGACAAGGCTGTGGTCCATGTGATCAGGCTGACTAGTTGTCTATGACTGTGGTTTCAGTCTGTCTGCCCTCTGATGCCCTCTCTCAGTGCCTACCATCTTACTTGGGTTTCTCTTACCTTGGATGTGGGGTATCTCTTCACAACTACTCCAGGAAAGTGCAGCCACTGCTCCTGATCTTGGAGATGGCATAGCTCCTCTCAGCCACTGCTACACCATGCAGCCCCAGATGTTCAAGCTGGTTTTAGAAAAGCAGAGGAACCAGAGATCAAATTGCCAACATCCACTGGATCATCAAAAAAGCAAGAGAGTTCCAGAAAAACATCTATTTCTGCTTTATTGACTAGGTCAAAGCCTTTGACTGTGGATCACAATAAACTGTGAAAAACTCTGAATGGGATGGGAATACCAGACCACCTGACCTGCCTCTTAAGAAACCTGTATGTAGGTCAGAAAGCAACAATTAGAACTGGACATGGAACAGCAGACTGGTTCCAAATAGGAAAAGGAGTATGCCAAGGCTGTATATTGTCACCCTGCTTATTTAACTGATATGCAGAGTACATCATGAGAAATGCTTGGCTGGAAGAAGCACAAGCTGGAATCAAGATTGCTGGGGGAAAGATCAATAACCTCAGATATGCAGATGACACCACCCTTATGGCAGAAAGTGAAGAGGAACTAAAGCCTCTTATTAAAAGTGAAAGAGGAGCATGAAAAAGTTGGTTTATTTTCAACATTCAGGAAACTAAGATCATGACATCTGATCCCATCACTTCGTGGAAAATAGATGGGGAAACAGTGGAAACAGTGGCTGACTTTCTGTTTTGTGGCTTCAAAAATCACTGCAGATGGTGATTGCAGTCATCAAATTAAAAGATGCTTGCTCCTTGGAAGGAAAGTTATGACCAACCTAGACAGCATATTAAAAAGCAGAGACATTACTTTGCCAACAAAGGTCCATCTAGTCAAGGCTATGGTTTCTCCAGTGGTCATGTATGGATGTGAAAATTGGACTATAAAGAAAGCTGAGCACCAAAGAATTGATGCTTTTGAGCTGTGGTGTTGGAGAAGACTCTTGAGAGTCCCTTGGACTGCAAGGAGATCCAACCAGTCCATCCTAAAGGAGATCAGTCCTGGGTGTTCATTGGAAGGTCTGATGTTGAAGCTGAAATGCCAATATTTTGGCCACTTGATGGAAAGAACTGACTCATTTGAAAAGACCCTGATGCTGGGAAAGATTGAGGGCAGGAGGAGAAGGGCACGACAGAGAATGAGATGACTGGATGGCATCACCGACTCAATGGACATCTGTTTGAGTAAACTCAGGGAATTAGTGATGGACAGGGAGGCCTGGCTGTGCTGCGGTTCATGGGGTCACAAAGAGTTGGACACGATTGAGTGACTGAACTGAATTGAGTTGAGTGTTTCTTTATAGTTTGTGGCTACTGCTATCATGGGTGATCTCTAATCGCATTAAAAGTTTATCTGTTGTTATTCCAATTTTTGCAAATGAATGCTTTGACGATTTTATCTTTCTGTCTGAAGTCAAAATACTGATACTTGCAAAAACCACTGTTATAATAATGAATACAGGAACTAAACCAAAGACAGTCCTTGACATGACAGGCTGACAAGGCCTAAACCTGCTTGATGCAAACTATAGAAGCTGACCCATTTCTGTCTGAAGTTTAGAGAAGTTTCTGATGCGTTCGGATCAGAAAAGGTCGAAGGGAAACTGAAAGTGGTATGAGAGGTATGGACCCAGGAGAATCTAAGATCAGACTATGCAAATATGCCCACCTGGAGCCCATATTAATTTTTAGGACATTAACTGTAGAGAGCAAGATAATGTGAGCATTGTATTAAGCAAAGAGTTTAGCATCACAGAGGATGAAACAAAGAAATTCAGGATTAAGCAATTCTCACACTTGAATGGTGTGGGACATCCAAGACAAAAAAGAAAAAAGTAAAACAAAAAACCTATTTGAAAACATTGCATATCCTTGGCAGAAAATTGAAATGACAGGGAGAAAGAAATCAGAAGAAAAATTCAGGGTCCTAAATTTTCCTTTTGAACAGAAATAGTCTCAAAATCCATTTTTAAAAAGTGCAAAAAAGTCAAACTGTGCATTAAAAGAATAATGCATCATTACTAAATGAGATTTATTGCAAGGATATAAAAATAAAGAGCAGAAAACCAATCCATGCATTAGTAATATAATTAGATGATAATCATATTCAGGAACTTTTCATATAATAGTGTTTACATAGATAAGAGGGAATCATGAATTATGAAATATTTTTTTTGAAAAATGGAAACTATGTTAGCTATTTTATCACTAGCCCAAATAGTCATCAGTAAAAATATAATATATAAAATGTGGTGATTCAAAAATAATATGAACAATGAAGGAAACCTGCCAATGTATACATATATCATCATGGAATGATCACAAGTATGATGTATTTTGCCAGTATGGCACCCTATTTTATATCCATACTATTTTTGTCTGCTTAATTTATCAAAGCAAGTGAGTCAATGTTTATTTTGTATATAAAAGTTTGTTTTCACAATTTTCAACAATTCTTTCTCTGTATAAAACACTTTTTTGGCACATTGAGTTTCAAGACAATTATATCATTATTTTAAATCATTATTAAAGTAAATTCTGGAATTGTCAAACTACTTATTATGTTCTTAGTAATTTATGGTATGATTTGTGGTATGAAATTGCCTGTGCTAATTGTATATTATCATTTTACCTGTTATATCCCAGAATTATTTCATTTTTGTATTGTTCCCTGTAGACACTATATGGTAAAATTTTATTCTGCCTACTTCTGAAACTTCATTTATTTAGAGTAAATCTATGCATAATTATGTGTACAGAACTGTCTCCACATTTTTCTTTGCATGGTTTTTCCTGCCCTACTGCAGACCACTGAAACTCCTGATTGAAGGCTTTGTTTCAGGGTTAACATGTGTGAGACCAAAGTTGCCAGGGATATAAAGACCCTACAGCAGAATTCAGTCATGAGCAGAAGAGAGATTTATTTTTTTGCATGGGACATCTTAGACATTATTTCAAAGCACTATAAATATTTCCATCAGCACTGAGTAGGAAATCTAAAACTCAAGCTATTGATTCAGCAAAGATTAGCAGAGACCCCAGAAAATATGTAAGAGATTTAAGACCTAAGGATGATAGAAAGACCTAATCTGCCTAAGTAGATAGAGACCATAGAAATGATGGAGAAGCAAAATTTGAAAAATTGTGAGAAATTTCCAAAGTTGAATGAGGACACAAACCCATATATTAAAGGATCACAATATAGTCCAAGTGGAAAACAAATCTATAGCTCATAAAAAAAAGTGCAAAACACTAGAAATTACCATTTGATATTGGCCACAGAGAAGCAAATGAGCATCTAAAAAGGAGGAACCATGAGACTAAACAACAATTTTTAAGAGAAAAAATGGAAACCAGAAACTAATAAAATGATATCTTAAAATAATCGTGAGAAAATGTATACCTAGGAAAAAACCTGTCATTTAACATTGTTAATGAAATATAATACTTCCAAATAAAATAAAACTGAGAAAATTGAGTGTGAACAGTATTTCATTAAATGAAAGTATAAAATAACTATTTCATGAGAAAAATTAGTCACTGAAAGAATCCTAGAGGCAAAATCATGTGTGAAAAAATAAAATGCTGAAAATTGTTTAGTGTCATGTGACTCAATCAGATTAAGGAAGTATATGTGGCATGACAGCAGAATATTGGAAAAATTTCCACTAATTACATGACTTATGGGAGTATACATACACATCTGTATATGTTATATACAGATATGTGTGTGGTATGTATTATATGTGTTATATATGTGAGTGCATAATATATATTATATGCTTATATTATTTTATATTTTTATAAGTGCTTATAGAGGTAAAAAGAGCTTCCCTAGGGGCTCAGTGGTAAAAACTCCACCTGCAATGCAGGAGCCACAGGAGACTCAGATTCAGTCCCTGGGTTGGGATGATCGTCTGGAGAAGGGCATGGGAACTTATGCCTGGGGAATCCCACTGGATTTAGGAGCCTTGCAGGCTACAGTCCATGTGTTCGCAAATAGTCAGACATGACTGAAGTGACTTAGCACACAGAACACACAGTGGTATAAGTCTTTTACAAATTACTCCTTTAACTATATTCCAAAATTTTAAAAATTATATATACTAGTGGAAAAATATATATCAATTAAGGCACAATTTAAAATATTCATATTTGGTTAGAAACATATATACACACATACATATGTATGCATATATATTTTCCTCCTTCCATATTTTATTTTAGTGTTCAGATATAGATAAAGATAATTTACTGACTCTTGCCTTTGTTTTGTGTCTTTTGTCTCTTATTTGCACATTTTAATTTGCCTTATGTATTTTGCTATTATTAAAGTTATTTAGTATATAAACATTCTTGTCAGTTACATCTGCAGTATAGAATCTTTTACACATCATTAGATAGCTTACATTTTTATCATTGAATTTTTCCTCCTTAATGTTATATAAAATTAATGATTTCTCTCATTTCTTATACTCACATTTTTCTGGCCTTTTTTTCCCATTTACTTCATTCTGCATGTATATATGGGATATCTAAATATGTTTTTCTTTATATAAATGAACATATATCATTAAATATATCTTTGAGATATATATTTGGTATTATTGCTATTGTCTTATTTTACTGTGGCCTTCTTTTCCCTTGGGTTACTACTCTGATATATTTTTCCTGTTTTTTCATCTTTGGCCATGAGTTCTACATTTCCTTTGTGTCATTCTCATTTTGTACCCCACTCATGTTGGTCCACTATGTCCCTTACCATCAGTTCCTTATTTTTTAGGAGAGCTACTGGTGTCTACTTTTCTGTTTTCCAATGGTCTTGGAAAGTAGGGCTCAGCTGGACTGCTGTTAATTTCAATTGTTGGATTTACTTTCTACATTTTTTCAGTTATTGAATTGAAAGTACTGTGCAAAGATTTATTCTTTTCTATAAAAGGACACTGGATAATCCTTCAATTCAGGATGCACTCCTGAGCCTTCACCAATGCTATAGGCCATCTAATATTTATATCCTCCCATTGCCAACATGTAACCAGAAACTGCTCCTCTCTTCTCAATCATCACAAAACAACAGACAGGGAAAAACAGAGGACAGATTTTAGTTTTAGTGACAGCAGAAGACAATTATATGAAACTTTGGGGACATTTTTCTTTTATTGCAGTCATCTCATTAGGACCTGGTGTCTTTTTGTTTGTTTGGTATTTTTATCAGTATGTTATAAATTTCATTAGAGAGGATAGAGTAGCTTTCTTATTATGACAAATAGGTTGCAAAATGTCAGTGGATTAGCACAGTATGTCTTTGCTTCCTATTATATCACAGCCTGCTGCAGTCTGGTCCTTCCTCGTTGGTGACTTGGGAATCAGGCCATTCCATTGTGCAGATGTGGATCTGGAACACCTAGATCCAAACACTTTGCTGAAGGGAAAATGAGGAAGGTGGATGTTGTACAATTGGCCTAATCTGAAAATGTTTTATATTATTTATGCCTGTATACTACTAGCCAAAATTCAATCATATGATCTCCAACATAACTGCAAGAAAGATTTGAAAGATTTTTGTGTGCCCATGAAGATAGTGATATGAATATATCTTATTATCTTTGACAGTGCATTTTGGTTATGAGATCATTTTATCCTACTTTCATATATGCAGCACTTTCACTGTTTCCTAAGAAAGCGATATTAAGTTCCATCTGCTCAGTGATTACTGCTCAGAGTCCACATCTCTAGGTGCCATCCGATGCAGATGTGACTCCCTTAAAGTCTGCAGCCCTACAACTGTAAAAGGCAAATGATCTTCCCTTTCCAGGACAGACACCCAGAATGCAGTGATGGAGCAGGCACCAGGTACATGCAGTAATCACTCCCTTTAAAAAAGGCAAACAATGGGAGGCATACAGTATCCACTGGCAAGCAATGATATAAATCCCCCTGGGAAAAGACTGAACTAGAGCTCCCAGGCTCATCTGGCTTTCCAGGTGGTTCTAATGCTAAAGAATCTGCCTGCCAATGCAAGAGACAGAAGAAACACGGGTTCATTTCCTGGGATGGGAAGATCCCCTGGAGGCAGGTGTGGCAACCCACTTCATCATTCCCACCTGGAGGATCTCATGGACAGAGGACCTGGTGGGCAACAGTCCATAGGGTCACAAAGAGTTGGACACAACTAAGAAATTGAACAACAGGCATGCACACTGCAGGGATGAATACATTACATTGATTAAACACTGATTCTCTTCTCTGGAAGGAGCCCCTCATCCACAGTTCTTTTTGAACTCTGGCTCTGATCTCTGAGAACTCCTTGTTTATTCCTCTCCTTGGCCATATTCGAACTGGTGAACGGAGACCATCTACTCCTTGAAGGGTTTATGATGATCCTTTCCTCTCTTAAAAGAAGGTAGGAGTCCAAGGCTCTAAAAATCTTGATGATTTAAGGTCTTTTCTGGATGAGCTAATGGCTTTCTTGATAAACCTGCAAAAACTTAATACACTTCTGATCCATTTGCTTTTGTCACCTGAAATAGTTAATATTTTCTGAACATATTTGCCAAGTGTATTTTACTTCCCTGCTTTCTAGACCCATGATTTGCTCTTTTGCTTACTAGCTATTTAAAAAAAAAAAAAAAAAGACAAGCAGTTTTCTGAAAAAATAACTGATAGACAGACCATTAAAAATGGTATTTTCCCTGGGTTACTTTACTAAACCAAGATTATTTTATTAGACCCTTTCTTGCAAAACTTCTATAAGATTCTATTTCAGAAAATTCTTCTTCATTCTTGGAAAGCCTTGAATTTCTGGAATATCTCTTATCCCTGTAATAGGTCTGATGATATCTTTTACAAATCTGCAGTGGTTTCCCATATCTTTGAAAACTCTGCCAATGGCTTCAAACAGTTATCATCATCTTCCCTCTTTCTCTAAATCTCCCAAACATGAAATCTGCCTTTACCAGGTGACTTTTATGCTTTCAGTCTCTTACATCTGTTGCTCCGTTGCCCCTGTTGTTGTTACCTTGCTGCTTGAACATGAAAAGTGATGCTTTTAGATATAGTTTATGTTTCCAATAGTATAGCATCCCATCTCTGTATCAATTCATTTCTTAATCAGAGTAGACTAGACTTCCTTATGATAATAAGTTTCCAAGTCCCAGTTTTATTTATTGGTAAATAAAAAAATAAAATAAAATTTTATTTCTTGATCACATCATTGTTTCCAGATACTCTCTCTTTAATGATGATTTTGTGACTCCTTATTCTTATAGCTGTGCCATCAAACACAATCCTTCCAAGGAGCCATGGAAAGGGAAGAGGAACCAGAAGTGGTGCATCTTTAGTTTCCCAAAACATAGTTGCGTGACTTCCAAACAGACTTCAAGGGAAGCTTGGGAATGTGATCTTTCTGCACTCCTGAGAGGAGAATGACTTGATGAATTATCTGCCATACCTGCTTTTTGTTATGTTCAATAGGCATTAGATGACCAAAATAATTTTTGTTCCCTTTTCTTCTTTAACCAAAGCTAAGAAAAAAAATTCTGTGCAATTTTTAAAAATTCTCTGGTGGTCACTATTGATCCCTATATGTTTCCTATGATTGAATAAATTGCACATCAATATCCCTACACCAACAATCTATATCGCCTAACTCGACATTCCTTTAAATATGTGTGTTTTTGTATTTCCCTACTTCCTTTCTTTTTCTTGATTTCTCATTTACATCCTTATTTTCTACTTTACTAGGAGAAAGTAATGGTAACCCACTCTGGTATTCTTGCCTGGACAGAGGAGCCTGGTGGGCTACAGTCCATGGGGTCATAAAGACTCCACCATGACTGAGAGATGCGCATACAATGGTGATTTTCTACTTTACACTGCTAGAAGAGTGTTGCTGTTGTTGTTTACTTCCTCATTCGTGTCCGACTCTCTGAGACCCCGTGGACTCTAACCCAACAGACTCTTCTCTACATGGGACTTCCCAGGCAAGAATACTGGAATGGGTTAATGGATTTCATCTCAAGAAGAAAGCATATTGTAGAAAATACATAGAAAATGTAAACTATTGCTATGATAAAGCAAAAAGTGAAGATAAGAATTACATCATTTATTTATCTGCTTAATAAAATCTTACACATTTTTACCCCCATTGTGACAAATTCCAGGTGTATTATTCTGCCGCTCATCCATAATAAAATCCACAGAACTGATCTAATTTTACTCTTACCAGATATTTTCAAAGGCATTTGTATAGGTCATAGGAGCCTAATGCAATGAAACTTTGTCTTTAAAACTGACCCAGCTGGTTGAAAATGTACAGTTTCTAACTAATTAAGCCTGGCCAGTTCAGAAGTGTGGTCACTTTAATTAGATATCTGAGATAATGACCTTCACTTTCATTGTTACTTCTGAGGTACTCCACTACTTGCATGACATGTTAGCTAATTAAAAAAAAAAAAAAAAAAAAACCTACTACTTCTGAAGAAATTGCCACTTTCCTTCTTATCTTTGAGATGCTGTCAGATGCTACACATAATGAAAAACAGGTAAGATTCTTTAAAAGTCAGTGTGTATGTTTCCCAAAATTTTATCCTACTAAAAATTGTATAACTTTGTTAACAATCCTTATCACATAAGGCAGTGCATTAAACTAAAAGTAGAGTAATTTTTGTTGTAGACTTAATGACAACATCTCCATGCAAACATGGTCAGGTGCCAAAGTGAGAGGAAATCATCATCTTCCTCTTAGAATTTAAAATATGTAGATTATTGCTGGGACATTAAAAATAAAATCTCCTACCAACTCAGAAAAAAACCTCTCCACAAAAGTAGAAGAGACATTAGATAGCTTCATTAATGAAATATTAAAAATCTCAGATAAGTAGATGATACAGTCTAATGGCATAAAACGAGGAGGAACTAAAGAGCTTCTTGATGAGGGTGAGAGAGCTGGATTAAAACTCAACTTTCAGAAAGTTAGGATCTTGGTACCCGGACCCATCACTTCATAGCAAATAGAATGGGGAAAAGTGGAAGCAGTGACAGATTTGATTTTCTTGCCCCCCAAAATCACTGTGGACAGTGACTGCAGCCACAAAATTAAAAGGCAATTGCCCCTAGTGAGAAAAGCTAAGAGTATTAAAAAGCTGAGACATCACTTTGCAGACAAACGTCTGTATAATCTAACCTTGATTTTTTCCAGTAGTCATGTATGTATGTAAGAGTGGACCATAAAGAAGGCTGAGCATTGAAGAATGCATGCTTTCAAATTATGGTGCTGGAAAAGACTCCTGAGAGTCCCTTGGAGAGCAAGGAAATCAAACTAGTCAATCCTAAAGGAAATCAACCCTAACTAGTCATTGGAAGCACTGATGCTGAAGCTGAAGCTCCAATACTTTGACCACCTAATGTGAAGAGCTAACTCATTGGAAAAGACTGTGATTTGGGGAAAGATTGAGGGCATGAGGAGAAGGGGGCAACAGAGGATGAGATGGTTGGATGGCAACACCAACTCAATGGACATGAGTTTGAGCAAACTCCAGGAGGTAGTAAAGGATAGGGAAGGTCACCATGCTGTAGTCCATGGGGTCACTGAGTCAGAGAAAAGTTATTGACTAAACAACAACAACAATGAATAAGCTTGAATTTGATGTGAAATCTATGCAATCTGCTACAGAGACTGAAAAGTCAGGAAGAAATTTCACAGATTTTCTTCCCAGGTGGACAACTGTATGATCATTCCCCTCAAGATGACTGTTCTCTTGTGCTCTTTATATTCCCTACTTGCTGAACCTGAAACTCCAATACTTTGGCCACCTGATGCAAAGAACTGACTCTTTTGGAAAGACCCTGATGCTGAGAAAGATTGAAGGCAGGAGGAGAAGGGGATGACAGAGAGTGAGATGGTTGGATGGCATCACCAACTCAATGGACATGAGTTTGGGTAAACTCTAGGAGTCGGTGATGGACAGGGAGGCCTGGTGTGCTGCAGTCCATGGGATCACAAAGAGTCAGACATGACTGAGCAACTGAACTGAACTGAACAACCAGTCCCTGACTCACCTACACCCTACTCACGCAACTGACCTTCCTTCTCAGTCAGAGACCCTAATCAGTAAATGTCTAAATGCTTAGCTGCGGCCCCAGTTAGTGGTTGTTCTGTTATCATAATCTCTATCTCCAATATGATAGTTTATTAAAGGGGCAATGAAGGGTTTGATCCTCTGCTAGTTTCCCTGATAACCAATGAGCCAACCTGAGGACTATCCCCCTATAGTTGTCAACTTTCTTCTTTCCCTGGTAGGAAAGATTGCCACCGTGAGCTGCTGGCTCTCTGAGGTCCGTGGTGGGATGCCTCTGCAGGACTCTCCTCATTTTGGTGAGGTAAATTCCTCTGTCAATTAAACCATCATTGTCTCTGTTTCTGGCTCTGAGTTCTTTCTTTGTTCTCGAGCCTGGGTTTACAGATATGAAGGTAGCCCAACAGCTTTCTATTCTTTTCCATTGGTCTACAGATCTGTATTTATGCTGATATTATGTCATTTTGATTACTGCAGCTTTGTAATATATTTTGAATTTAAGAAATATAATGCCTCTGGCTATGTTGTTATTGTTGTTTGTTCGCTAAGACATGTCTGACTCTTTTGCGACCCAATGGACTGAAGACCTCCAGGATCCTCTATCCATGGGATTTCCCGAGTAAGAATGATGGAGTTTCCATTTCTATTTCTAGGTTTCCATATCCCTCTCCAGAGGATCTTCCCCACCTAGGGATCAAACTGTGTCTTCTGCATTGGCAGATGTATTATTTACCACTGAGCCACCAGGAAAGCCTCTCTGTATTTATTATTCCTTGTCAACATTGATTTGACTATTTCTTTTGTGGTTCCCTATAAATTTTAGATTTTTTTTCCATTTCTATAACAATTACCACTCAGATTTTGAATGGTACATATTGAATCTGTAGATAAATTTGGATAGCATGAATATTTTAATTATATTAAGCCTTCCAATTATTGAACTTAATATAACTTTTGTTGATATAATTTCTTCCAATTTTTTGTAGTTTTCAGTATACATCTTTCGTTCCCCTTAGTTAAGTTTATCTCTAAGTGTCTGATTCCTTTTGATGCTTTCACAATTTTTATTTTCTTAATGTGTGTCATCTACAGATAACTTTATTTCTACCTTTTTAATTGGATTTATTTATACTTTAGGTGCTATGTTGAATAGAAATAGTGAAACTAGACATCCTTGTCTTGTTCCTGATATTAGAAGAAAAGTGTTCAGTTTTTCACCATGGAGTATGATGTTAGCTGTGGGCTTGTCACATATGACTTTTATTATGTTTATTATGTTGATGTCAATTTCTTCTGTAACTACATTGTTGATTTTTTTCTTATGAAACAGTGCTGAATTTTGTCAAATTATTTTTGTGAATCTAATGAGGTTACTATGTGATTTTTATTCTTCATTCTCTTAATGTAGAGTATCATAACAATTGAATTGCAATCCTTGATCCAAGCAATAAGTACTCTTGCATCCTAGGGACAAATCCCATGTGACATGGTGTATGATCCTTTCAACAAACTATTGAATTTCATTTGCTAGTATTTTGTTGAGTATTTTTGCATTTATATTCATCAAAGATGTTAGCAGATAATTTTATCATAGCCTACCTTTGGTATCAGGCAAATGCTAAACTCAACAAATGAGTTCGGAAGTGTTCCCTCTGCTTCAATTTTTTGATGAGATTGAGAAAGATTGGTATTCATTTTTTTTTATTATCTAGCTGTTCATAAAAGTATTTTGGTCCAATTACTTTATCAACAAAGATCCATCTAATCAAAGCTATGGTTTTTCCAGTAGTCATGTGTGGATGTGAGAGTTGGACTATAAAGAAAGCTGAGTGCTAAAGAATTGTTGCTTTTGAACTGTGGTATTGGAGAAGACTCTTGAGAGTCCCTAGGACTGCAAGGGCATCCAGCCAGTCAATCCTAAAGGAAATCAGTCCTGAAAATTCACCGGTAGGACTAATGCTGAAGCTGAAACTCCAATACTTTGACCACCTGATGTGAATAACCGAATTGTTGGGCAAGACCCTGATGCTCAGAAAGATTGAAGGCAGGAGGAGAAGGGGATGACAGAGGAGGGGGTAGTTGGATGGCATTACCGATGAGATGGCATGAGTTTGAGTAGGCTCTGGGAGGTGGTGATGGACAGGGAATCCTGGCGTGCTGCAGTCCATGGGGTCACAAAGAGTTGGACATGACTGAGCAAATGAATGGACTGACTGAACTGATGGTTGTTAAATTAGTGTGTCTGTGGGAGGATGAGGGCTGCAATTTCCTGTTCCACCATCTTGCTCTCTGTGAAGATCAAAGCAAAAATGACTATTATGCATAATCTCCAATTTCTCACCTTCTTTCTTTCAATCACTGACTGTGATATATACAGCTCTGTGCCACTGCTCCACCGAGGATACCCTTCCCCAAAACATCATTAATATTTTAATCAGGATGTAACATTTATAACAACTCACTGATGTTCTAGACCTCTCTGCTGCAAATGAAAATTATGATCACTTTCACTATGAAATTCTCAAATTTTTGTTGTTTGATTTTAGATTGGTCCTCAAGTTCCAAGTCTTATGCATCTCAGGTTCCTTGCTGAGGTTATTCTGTACTTCCATATTTAAAATTTAGAGATTTTATCTCTTTTCATATTCCTACTACCTTCAATATCTAACAACTCTGTCCATTTGTATTTTAGCACCCTATCTTACTTTTGCTAGATCTACAGAACTACTGTTTAATAACAATGATTTCAAAACTTTTTCAATGTTTTATTATTCCATGTTGCTTTTATTCTCACTAATATATTCAATATTTATTACTGTTCTTAATTAAATATTTTCTAAATATTTAGGAATCTTCATATCAAATACATATTTTAACATATTTTTATTTAATAGCTTTGGTTATTTAATGAAAATTTTACTAATATTTTAAGTTTTATTAATGGTACATCTTATTTTATTTCTATAATCACTAGCTACAAAGTCAAAGAGTTTAAGATTGATTTATTTTTTCCTGACTTTGGATCACTAACTGATATGATTCTCATATCCAAGAAAGGGAGAAAAGAAATGAAAAGAAAGAAACAAAGCCACGTTAATAAACGTAGTATGAGACTGCTCTTATCTTGAACTACTTGTGAAATATTCATTGCCTTGTTTGTCCTGAGAAATAAAAAAATGTTGAAAATCACCAATCAAAATATTCATAAATAATATTAGATTTGAAACTAGACAGCCTTCTAAGTTGCCCATAGTGGAAGTCTGACTTCAAAATGAACTCCTTATGATATATCTATATGTTTTCTATTGTAAATCAATTCTATAAATATAAAAATGACTATATCTACTGCTTCACTGCTTCATAGCATTTCTAAAGTAGAAAATGAAGACCCAGAAATGTTTCAAACACGTCACCTTATTGTCTCTGTACTGAAAGTGATGAACCCTAGATACTGTATCCAATTAATTAATGGAAACATGTAGAGGCCTTGGAAAATCAGTTTTGCATGGAATCAAAGATAAGAGATATCAGGAAATGTAGATCAGAGCAGAAATGTACTTCTGCAAGAAGAGCTATCCACTAGTTATGAAATCTGAGTAGAAAAATATTCCCACTTCTATGTGAACCAATTTGCTCAGTTGGTAAAGAATATGCCTGCTATGTGGGAGACAAGAGTTCAGTCCCTGGGTCTGAAAAGTCCCCTGGAGAAGGGCATGGCTACCCTCTCCAGTATTCTTGCCTGCAGAGTTCCAAGGACAGAGAAGCCTGGTGGGCTATAGTTCATGGGGTCACAGAGTCAGACATAACTGAGCAGCATAACATAACAGACATTTCACTATGGTATCATTGTACTAGAGACCAAAATGGAAACTGTGCTTTAAACATGTAAAAATTATTAATAATTGAAAATCTTATGAGACAACACCTACTTCAGATGTGTTCTGGCTGTGTTTTAGATTAGCAAAGATGTCCAGTAGTGAAAGAAAATCAACCCTGAATATTCATTGGAAAGACTGATGCTGAAGCTGAAATTCCAATACTTTGGTCACCTGATGCAAAGAGCTGACTCATTTGAAAAGATCCTGATGCTCGGAAAGATTGAAGGCAGGGGGAGAAGGGAACAACAAAGGATGAGATGGTTGGATATCATCACCTACTCAATGGACATAAGTTTGAGAAAACTCTGGGAGATGGTGAAGGACAGGGAAGCCTGGCATGCTGCAATCCATGGGCTCGCAAAGAGTTGGATGTGACTGAGTTAACGAACAAGTGGTGAAGCATTGGAAAGCTGGCTGACAGGTCATGGTGGAAATGCCTTATGGGGATCCTAAACAACCAGGGGACATGAGAAGGGGCAGTCAGTAAACTATAGTGTTACTAACAAGGATACTAGATAATTCTCTAAAATCTGGCATGAAAAAATGCATATAATATCAGATATTAAATCTATAAAATAGGGGGAATAGATTAGGTTTGTTTTGCAGGGATAGCCATTGCTTTGTCTGTAATAGCAAAACAATGTAAGCCAAAATTGTCAGTAATTAAGGAGTGAATAAGTTAATTGTGAGCTAAAGAAGAAAATATTCTGCTAGTAGTTATTAACAGACTTTATACTGATATAAAACTCTCTCTAATATTTATTTTCAAGTAACAAAATACAGTTGACTCTTGAAAAATGCAGGAATTAGCGGCACTGACTATCAGCATAGTGGAAAATTCATGTGTAAGTTTATAATCACTATGCCATATTTAAGGCTAAACAGTCACAGATTCAACCAATTCACCAGAGGGTAGACTACTTATTTAAAAAATTTGCAAAAAAGTGACATGAGCAAATCAAGTCTGCATTATTCAAAGGTCAAATGTAAATTACAAATTTACATAAATTATAATCTCATATATAGACAAATATAATCTAATTTATATTTGCATATAAAAATAGTGTTTTGGATCATGTGTAATATTTTCTTAAGGAGCTAATGAATATTTTATAGGTACATGTCTGTGTTTGCACATGTATGTTTGTAATAATTTTTGAAAATAAGCCATCAAATAAAATTAGTCAAGAAACACTTGCAGAGATATTCTTCAAAGAAAAATATACTGATTGACAATAATTATTTAAAAAGATAACTGACAGCAGTCTTTGGGTAAACGTGAATTAAAGCCTCAATGGGTTAGTACTACATATCCAATAGCATAATTAAAATGCTAGAGAAAGACAAAATAAACTATTAGCAAAAAAATGTGGTAGATACTCATATATAATCCAGAGGTAGTCTGGATTTTAGACAAATTTTCATGTTTTAAATACAGTTTGTTCTTTTTATTTATAAATATACAGTTTTGAGAAAAAGTAAATTTGAGTTATAATTACCAGCCTCCAATTATATTTGCCTTCTCCTGTCTAAAAAGGATTAAAATTTGCTTTAAGACAAATGAATCTTTACTTCTTAGAAATATGGGGTTATCTCATTTTTAGCTGCAACATAATGGCTTTGTTTAATTGCCTTGGGCTTTATAAATTTCAAGAAAAATATTGTCATTCATACTATGCTCTTTCTTTTAAAATAATTCAAAACTGACTGAGTGTTTTGGCAATCTGTTCATTATATTAGACAATAAAGCACACTGGTTAACATTTTAAAATGTCAAACACTTTTGCTTAATTGAGCTGGTTTCTTTCAAGATGTTAGAATGCAATATCAATAAATGGAAAATACAATTTTGACCTTCCAAATGGTCAAATTAACATTTAAATAAATCTATACATATTGAGAAACAACTTAGTTTTTAGAGACATTACATAACTTATCAATCCATGGAAGATTATATAATGATATTGAAAGGACAAAATGAAAATAAAACATGATTCATTTTGTATTCAACACTGAAATATCAATTTTCAAATTATTTTTCAACACATAATCATTTTCCTTAGATACAATAAATGAATATTCAATAAATGTCATTTTGAAACATTCACTGATATGTTTATAATGAACAGTTATACAACATTTATTATTACCAGTCACTATTCTAAGTTCTTTAGCAATACTAATTTCCCATTACAGCAACGCTTTGAGGGAGTTATTCATTACTGCTACCATGTTTTAGATGTGTGGAAATTGACAAATGCAAAATTTAAATGATTCTTCCAATGCTCTCAGCTAGAAAATGATAGAACTGAAGTTTACCTTATGTCTTAGCATTTAAAAAGCAGAGACGTTACTTTACCAACAAAGGTCTGTATAGTCGAAGCTATGATTTTTCCAGTAGTCATTTATGGATATGAGTGTTGGGCCATAAAGAAGGCTAAGTGCCAAGAATTAATGATTTTGAATTGTGTTGTTGGAGAAGACTTTTGAGAGTCCCTTGGACTGCAAGGAGATCAAAGCAGTCAGTCCTAAAGGAAATGAGTTTGGAATATTCATTCTGGACTGATGCTGAAGCTGAAGCTCCAATACTCTGACCACCTGGTGTGATGAGCTGACTCATTGGAGAAGACCCTGATGCTGGGAAAGATTGAAGGCAGGAGGAGAGGCAGGCGACAGAGGATAAGATATCTAGATGGCATGAAGACTCAGAGAACATGAGCTTGAGCAAGCTCTGGGAGATGGTGAAGGACAGGGAAACCTGGTGTGCTGCAGTCCATCAGGTCACAAAGAGTAGAAAGCAACTGAGCAACTTCACAGTGTAGAATTTCCTCATCTATTGAATTTTAGCAAATTTTATTAAGGATCCTCAACTCTGCAATAATCTCTTCCACACATGCACATGAACACACACACGTATAACATGTGTTGAATCATAAATGTGTATGTGTGTGTATTGTACACAAACTATGTTTGTGAGTCCACAACTTCTTTCACTGCATTCCACTACATAATCCAAGTAAGTTTTTACTTTGTTTTTATCCTCTGTCTTCCTAATTAAGGTCAATTCATTCTACAAAAAAATTCTTGACCTACTGCAGTCTTGAATATATTTTGTTAGATAACTAACATTTATCGATGCAATTTTGAAAATCTTATTTTGTAAAATACACTGTTCAGTCAGTCAGTTCAGTCAGTTCAGTCGCTCAGTCATGTCCGACTCTTTGCAACCCCATGAATCGCAGCACACCAGGCCTCCCTGTCCATCCCAAACTCCTAGAGTTTACTCAGACTCATGCCCATCAAGTTGGTGATGCCAACCAGCCATTAGCCCACAATAATTACTAATCCAGGAAGAGTGAAAATTTAATCCAAAGACTTCTGAAATAAAGCTCCCTGAGCATAATACCTATGACAAGTTATTGGTTTGTATTGATAAATTTGTGCTGAATAGTTAATTATAAGATGTATATTTTTTTCTCATTTTTAAAATAAAAAACTGAAGTACAGTCAATATGTTTTTAAAAATTCTTTGAAATTCAACTTTTTTTTTCTGTCCCTGATCTTTTGCACTTGAATTTTTTTGTGTGTATGTGTGTGTGTGGTAAAAGAATATTGCGGTATCTGCTATCTGAGTCAAAGAGATAAAATGAATACTCTCCACTCTTTAAATATTCCCTGTGGTTCCTGGATAGAATCTTCCTTGTCTACCCACTGAGCTGCTCTTTTGTCTTTGGAAAGGATATTATTGCTCTGACTCTTTTCAAAACCTCATTTACCCAAGCAAATATTCACATATGGGTCCAAACACATGAAGAGTTTCAAACTCACTATAAATAACTTAGATCCTTCTCTGTCCAGTGGTATCAACAGCTGATACTCACTGCCTTAGGTCATATAGATTGTTTATCATTTAGGCAAAATTTTCAGTTTTTATTTGTCTTTATGAGGGCTTCCCTGGTAGTTCAGCTGGTATGGAATCTGCCTTCAATGCAAGAGATCTTGATTCACTTTCTAGGTTGGGAAGATCTCCTGGAGAAGAGGTAAGCTAACCACGTTAGTATTTTTGGGCTTTTCTGTTGGCTCAGATGTCATGAATCTGCCTGCAGTACAGGACACCTGGATGCAATCCCTGGATTGGGAAGACCTCCTGGAGCAGGGCAGAGCAACCCACTCCAGTACACTTGCCTGGAGAATCCCCATGGAGGGAAGAGCCTGGTGGGCTAATACTCATGGAGTGAGAAGGAGTTGGACACGACTGAGTGATTAAGCACAGCACACATGGTAAGTAATCTATATGAATACAGTCAGTGAGTAACAGCTGTTCATACTACTGAGCAGAAAAGGACCTAGGTTATGTCCAGTGATTTGAACCTCTTCATGTTTGAATCCAATATGTAAACATGTAAGTATTTGTCACTCACACTCATCTAGAGCCAGACATCCTGGAATGTGAAAGTCAAGTGGACCTTAAGAAGCATCACTACAAACAAAGCTAATGGAGGTGATGGAATTCCAGTTGAGCTATTTCAAATCCTAAAAAATGATGCTGTGAAAGTGTTGCACTCAATATGCCAGAAAACATGGAAAAATAAAGCAGTGGTCACAGGACTGGAAAAGATCAGTTTTCATTCCAATCCCAAAGAAAGATAATGCCAAAGAATGTCAAAATACTGCACAATTTTACTCATCTCACAAGCTAGAAAAGAAATTCTCAAAATTCTCCACGCCAGGCTTCAGCAATACATGAACCATGAACTTCCAGATATTCAAGCTGGTTTTAGAAAAGGCAGAGGAACCAGAGATCAAATTGCTAACAACCGCTGGATCATTGAAAAAGCAAGAGAGTTCCAGAAAAACATATATTTCTGCTTCATTGTCTATGCCAAACCCTCTGACTGTGTGGATCAAAATAAACTGTGGAAAATTCTGAAAGAGATGGGAATACCAGACCCCCTGACCTGCTTCTTGAGAAACCTGCATGCAAGTCAGGAAGCAACAGTTAGAAATGGACATGGAACAACAGACTGGTTCCAAATAGGAAAAGGAGTAGGTTAAGGCTGTATATGATAGACAGAGAGCCTGATGAACTATGGACAGAGGTTTGTAACATTGTACAGGAGACAGGGATCAAGACCATCCCCATGGAAAAGAAATGCAAAAAGGCAAAATGGTCTGAGGAGGCCTTACAAATAGCTGTGAGAAGAAGAGAAGCAAAAAGCAAAGGAGAAAAGGAAAGATATACCCATTTGAATGCAGAGTACCAAAGAATAGCCAGGAGAGATAAGGAAGCCTTCTTCAGTAATCAATGCAAAGAAATAGAGGAAAACAACAGAAGGAAAAAGACTAGAGATCTCTTCAATAAAATTAGAGATACCAAGGGGACATTTCAGGCAAAGATGGGTTCTATAAAGGACAGAAATGGTATGGACCTAACAGAAGCAGAAGATATTAAGAAGAGGTGGCAAGAATACACAGAACTGCACAAAAAAGATCTTCACGACCCAGATAATCACAATGGTGCAATCACTCACCTAGAGGCAGACATCCTGGAATGTGAAGTCAAGTGGGCCTTAGAAAGCATCGCTATGGACAAAGCTAGTGGAGGTGATGGAATTCCAGTTGAGCTATTTCAAATCCTGAAAGATGATGCTGTGAAAGTGCTACACTCAATATGGCAGCAAATTTGGAAAACTCAGCAGTGGCCACAGGACTGGAAAAGGTCAGTTTTCATTTCAATCCCTAAGAAAGACAATCCCAAAGAATGCTCAAACTACCACACAATTGCACTCATCTCACATGCTAGTAAAGTAATGCTCAAAATTCTCCAAGCCAGGCTCCAGCAATACGTGAACCGTGAACTTCCAGATATTCAAACTGGTTTTAGAAAAGGCAGAGGAACCAGAGCAAATTGCCAACATCTGCTGGATCATCGAAAAAGCAAGAGAGTTTCAGAAAAACATCTATTTCTGCTTTATTGACTACGCCAAAGCCTTCAAATGTGTGGATCAAATAAACTGGAAAATTCTGAAAGAGATGGGAATACCAGACCACCTAACCTGCCTCTTGAGAAACCTGTATGCTGTCAGGAAGCAACAGTTAAAACTGTACATGGAACAACAGACCGGTTCCAAACAGGAAAAAGAGTACGTCAAGACTGTATGTTGTCACGCTGCTTATTTAAGTGATATACAGAGCACATCATGAGAAACGGTGGGCTGGATGAAGCACAAGCTGGAATCAAGATTACCGGGAGAAATTTCAATTTCATTTCAGATATGCAGATGACACCACTCTTATGGCAGAAAGTGAAGAGGAACTAAAAAGCCTCTTGATCAAAGTGAAGGAGGAGAGTGAAAAAGTTAGCTTCAAACTCAACATTCAGAAAACTAAGATCATGGTATCTGGTCCCACCACTTCATGGCAAATAGATGGGGAAACAGTGGAAACAGGGGCTGACTTTATTTTTCTGGGCTCCAAAATCACTGCAGATGGTGAATGCAGCCATGAAATTAAAAGACACTTACTCCTTGGAAGGAAAGTTATGATCTACCTAGATAGCATGTTAAAAAGCAAAGACATTACTTTGCCAACAAAGGTCCCTCTAGTCAAGGCGATAGATTTTCCAGTGGTCATGTATGGATGTGAGAGTTGGATTGTGAAGAAAGCTGAGTGACAAAAAATTGATGCTTTGAACTGTGGAATTGGAGAAGACTCTTGAGAGTTCCTTGGATGGCAAGGAGATTCAACCAGTCCATCCTAAAGGATATCAGTCCTGGGTGTTCATTGATGCTGATGCTGAAACTCCAATACTTTGGCCACCTCATGTGAAGAGTTGACTCATTGGAAAAGACCCTGATGCTGGGAAGGATTGGGGGCAGGAGGAGAAGGGGACAACAGAGGATGAGATGGCTGGATGGCATCACCAACTCGATGGACATGAGTTTGAGTAATCTCCGGGAGTTGGTGATGGATAGAGAGGCCTGGTGTGCTGTTATTCATAGGGTCACAAAGAGTCGGACATGACTGAGCTACTGAGTTGAACTGAACTGAACTGAATATAAGTTCTAATATTTGTAGGGATACTTTCTTAGAAACAATTTATATTTTTATTTAAGTAAAATGAGCACATTCATTCATTTGACTCTATTCATAATTTAGTTTTTACATGCCATAGGTTTGATTCACAAAATCAATAGAAGTATTGATTTTGTAGCTATCTCTTTGAATATTTCATTCCCAAAGACTGTATTTTACAATAGCTAGTTACCTAAAAGCACCAAATTATCACATTGTGTGTTATCTATTCTGATCTCTAAGGCATGGCACAGATACCGAGAACAACGTGAGAAAGTCTCCTGCAGAAAAAATTACAAATAATCTGACAAGCATTTTCTCATTTTATGCAGAGAGATTTAACATTTAACTAAGTAGATTTGTGTGAGACACAATGATGAGATTCTTGAGAGAAGAAAGTGTCATTTGCAAGTATTGAAAGAATGTACTAGAATCTGATTTATTGTATCCTTTGAAGTATGAGATTTTTATTGCATATTTTACAAGCAAAACATTTATACCTTGATAAATTTGCAAATAATTTGACTTTTCTTTCTTGTCTTTAATTCTGCTGAATAAGTGTTTGATGAAGCACAGCATTAATCATTAAGAGGCAAGTTTACCCGACTTATCTTCCATTCTGTGTATTTTCAAGACATATGCAAAAGCAGCATCTTACGTAGATTGGAACTGTTAGCAAATGAAATTACTTTGAAAATGGAATTACTTTATAAATATAGTAAAGAGTATTATTTTAGATTGTCAAAAATAGTGTATTTTATAATCTCAGAATTTTAGCTGAAAGCTGAGGAAAATAAGAGATGACTACATCTTCTTTCTAATGACTATAACAAGATACTTTCATAGCTAAAAAAACATGGCTGGCATTCTCAACCCCTAAACAAGTCTACATAACAGAACATAAAAGAACAGAAAAAGATATGTTCATAGAAGAAGGAGTTTGTAGCAGTAACGCATATCTCCTCAAACGAATAGGGCTCATCCCCATTAAACTAAATGAGGACTGGGGAGGAAAATTACAGAAATGGTGGCTGACACAGAGAGGGAAACTGGCATCTTACTCTCCAGAATAACTGCCGATGTGTAATTTCTTGGAAGTTCCTAGGTACTAATATTGCAGTGGGAACTTGGATAGTATTTTTCTTGTTTATTCGTTGATTGATATTGTTTGCTCATGAGCTTCTTTGACTGCCTTTTGAGACATTATAAAAAAGAAATAGAGAAAAATAACTTTTTTTTTTTTTTTTTGCAGTAGTTCTAATGTACCAACCATAAAAGGCAGCTGTTTACGAGGTTCTGTAAAATTCTCATTCAGGAAGACTTTTAAGGCTAAGTATGAAGCCACTTGACTTTTGTGACTTAGGCCACTAAATCACTAAAAATCTTCTGAAATTATATCTGAAATGTAGTTATCATAGGGTTGTGAAAGCGAAAGTTACTTAGTCATGTCTGACTCTTTGCAACCCCATGGACTGTAGCCCACCAGGCTCCTCTGTCCATGAAATTCTCCAGGCAAGAATACTGGAGTGAGTAGCCATTCCCTTCTCCAGGGGATCTTCCCAACCCTGGGATCAAACCTGGGTCTCCAGCAATGCAGGAGGATTCTTTATCATCTGAGCCACCAGGGAAACCCAGGATAGGATTAGGGGTGAGGAAAAACATCTTTTAAGATCTATAGTATTTCTTCTGGCTTCAGGCACATTTGAGATTTTAATCGTTGGTGGAATCCTTCTTGCTACACTTATTTAAGGAGAGCCGAAGACTAGAGTGCTGTTTCTAAGATAAATTAGTTCTGCTCTACATGTTAATATGGAATCCTGTACTTATATCATCTAATAGAGATTGGTTATTCAGTTATCTGTAACTAATGAGTAAAAGTTATTGAAAGTAACTTGAAATTGATTAAATTCAGTTGCACCAGTCAATGCAGTCATGAAAGCAGCAGGAACATTCAGATTAATGGCTTCCAGAGCTGAGGAACCTCCCTTTGGCTACATACATCCCAGGGTAGAGCCCATGTCTCCCACCAGGCTGCCATTAAGAGTGGCAGTTTCATACTGAATAATTCTCACAAACACACAGGATTATGAGAGACAACACAGGGAGGCTTAGAGAGAAGTGAGGATAAAACTCTGGCTGCATATTTTATTGGTAATTTATCTTGTAATCTTTAACTAAGAGCAGTAAAGCAAGACAAAGACCATAGTTCTGGGATTAAGGAGGCTTCCTACTGGAAGTCCGGAGGTAAACACATGAGAGTCAAAAAGAAAGGTCTTTGAGATAAGGGCATTTATTCTGTGTGCGGAATAGCATCTTGCTAATGCTGACCTGTCAGGATATCTAACTTAAGGTAAGAACAGGGGGACAAGGGGTGGGGTGAAAGTGGACAAGGAAGAGAGAATGAGTCAGATTAAATTCCAGGAGATATTTCTGAGAAAACACTAAAATATGGTTCCCACAATTAAGCATGCTCTATCCTTGTCCTCTTTAGCTATACATATCTGGTGTTCGATAAATCTTACCTTGTCTCATGAGGTTGGTAATTATCAGAAGTGTAAAATGACTGCTACTGCTCCAAAGTTTGATAAAACTTCTACTCACTGGACCCCCAATTCTACCTTTGACGCAGTTCAGTTCAGTCACTCAGTCATGTCCCACTCTTTGCAAACTCATGGACTGCAGCACGCCAGCCTCCCCTGTCCATCAGCAGCTCCTGGAGCCTACTCAAACTCATGTCCATCGTGTTGGTGAGGCCAACCAACCATCTCACCCTCTGTCTTCCCCTTCTCTTCCACTTTCAATCTTTCCCAGCATCAGGGTCTTTCCAAAAGAGTCACTTCTTTGCATCAAGTGGCCAAAGTATTGGAGTTTCAGCTTCAGTATCAGTCCTTCCAATGACTATTCAGGATTAATTTTCTTTAGGATGGACTGGTTGGCTCTCCCTGCTGTCCAAGGGACTCTTAGGAGTCTTCTCCAACACCACAGTTCAAAAACCTTAATTCTGTCCTCAGCTTTCTTTATAGTCCAACTCTCACATCTATACATGGCTACCGCAAAAATCATAGCTTTGACTAGATGGACCTTGGTTGGCAAACTAAGGTCTCTGCTTTTTAATATGTTGTCTAGGTTGGTCATAACTTTTCTTCCAAGGAGCAAGCGTCTTTTAACTTCATGATTGCAGTTGCCATCTGCAGTGATTTTGGAGCCCCAAAAAATAAAGTCTCACACCTTTTCCATTGTTTCCCCATCTATTGCCATGAACTGTTGGGACTATATACCATGATTTTAATTTTCTGAATGTTGAATTTTAAGTCAACTTTTTTTCACTCTTTCACATCCATCAAGAGGCTCTTTAGTTCTTCTTCCCTTTCTGCCATAAGGGTGGTGTCATCTGCATACCTGAGGTTATTGATATTTCTCCCAGCAATCTTGGTTCCAGCTTGTGCTTCATCCAGCCCAGCATTTCTCATGATGTACTCTACATATAAGTTAAATAAGCAGGGTGACAATATAAAGCCTTGACGTACTTGTTTCCCTATTTGGAACCAATCTGCTGTTCCATGTCCAGTTCTGACTGTTGCTTCTTGACCTGCATACAGATTTCTCAAGAGGCAGGCCAGGTGGTCTGGTATCCCAATACTTTTAAGAATTTTCTACAGTTTGTTGTTGTCCACACAGTCAGAGGCTTTGGGATAGTCAATAAAGCAGAGTAGATGTTTTTCTGGAACACTCTTGTTTTTTTCATGATCCAACTATTGTTGGCAATTTATCTCTGGTTCCTTTGCCTTTTCTAAAATTAACTTGAACATCTGGAAGTTCTTGGTTCATGTACTGTTGAAGCCTGGCTTGGAGAATTTTGAGTATTACTTTGCTAGTGTGTGAGATGAGTGCAACTGTCAGGCAGTTTGAACATTCTTTGTCATTGCTTTTCTTTGGGATTAGAATGAAATTAACCTTTTCCAGTCCTGTGGCCACTGGTGAGTTTTCCAGATTTGTTGGCATGTGGAGTGCAGCACTTTCACAGCATCATCTTTTAGAATTTGAAATGGCTCAACTAGGATTCCATCACCTTAGCTGGCTTTGTTGCTACTGATGCTTCATAAGGTCCACTTGACTTCAGATTCCTGGATGTCTGGCTCTAGGTGAGTGATCACACCTATTGTGATTATCTAGGTCATTAAGATCTTTTTTGTACAGTTCTTCAGTGTATTCTTGCCACTCTTCTTAATATCTTCTGCTTCTGTTAGGTCCATACCATTTCTTTCCTTTATTGTGCCCATCCTTGCATGAACTATTCCTTAGTATCTCTAATTTTCTTGAAGAGATGTCTAGTCTTTCCCTATCTATTGTTTTCCCCTATTTCTTTACAATGATCACTGAGGAAGGCTTTCTTATCTCTCCTTGCTATTCTTTGGAACTCTGCATTCAAATGGGTATATCCTTCCTTTTCTCCTTTGCCTTTCCCTTCTCTTCTTTTCACAGCTATTTGTAAGCCCTCCTCAGACAACCCTTTTGCCTTTTTGCATTTCTTTTTTTGGGAAATGGTCTTGATCCCTGCCTCCTGTACAATGTCATGAATCTCCATCCATAGTTCTTCAGGCATTCTCTATCAGATCTAATCCATTGAATCTATTTGTCACCTTCAGTGTATAATAGTAAGGGATTTGATTTAGGTCATAACTGAATGATCCAGTGGTTTTTCCCTACTTTCTTCAAGTTAAATCTGAATTAGTCAATAAAGTTTTCATGATCTGAGCCACAGTCAGCTCCCAGTACCCTTGACTACATTCATATTATTCTCAATACAACACTTCAACTGACCAAGCAAAATACATTGTCCTATAGTCCTCAGCTCAAAGTTCCCCAGTTGCTTCCTGTCTCTACAAATAACAAAAAGCAACACTTCTGCAATGACCAGAAGGGCATTAAACCATCTGTCCTTCCTTCTTTCTCACTTCTCTCCCTGCTATTCTTTGTCTCACTCAAATGAGTCACACGGGCCTTAGCACTGTTCCTAGGACACTCTTCACTCTTTCCCACCTCAGGGCATCTGTTCTCCCTTATCGTTTTGCCTGAAATATCCATGAATCAGAGACACATAGTATTTGTTCTTCATATTTCCCCAACTTTGCATGAAAATCACCTTTCAGTGAGGATCACCATCCTTCTAGTTCTAAACTGAACCACTTTCCATAGTAATTTATCCCATATTAAATTTTCTACATTAACTCGTTATGTAAGTTATGATTTTTACTTTTTCCTTTCCTCGCTTGCTAACAGATAACTTCCATGTGGGCAGTTATTGTGGAAATACTCACTGTTGCTTAAATTACTGGAAGAAGATGTTAATAAATGAGTATCATATAAATTTTCCTTTTATATGTAAAATATTTAAACTGCCTTATAAAGTAGTCAAAGACCTTAAAATGTATAACAATTGTATATGAAAAGATCTATATCATGTATAAAACCACTCTTTTTATATAAAGCAATAATACTCCCTGCCCTATTAAAGTTGGGGAATTCACAATTTACATTTAAGTGGGAGCTTTCCAGTGAAGAAATAGTTCCATCTTGTTTACTTATTTTATGACAAAATAACCCTGGAGCTAGGAAGAAACCCCACTAATATCACAATTTTAATTATTAATATTAAAGAAACATGAGTTTTAGAGATAATAAATTCAAGCCACAAACCAGATTACATTTTATTCTGAAAATTACATTTCAGAATGACTCCTAACAAAACAGTGCAGCTTACTATCTGCATTGTGCTATTTTTCTACTCATTTTGATTTTTACCAGGAAAAAAATATATCTCTCCCACTTATATTCACTTATTAATTATTTATATTTCAAAACACATGTCAGGGACTATTACTTAAATAATTTTTTCCAATAGTACAGTTATTATAGAGATTCACTAGAGAAGGGTAAATACTGTATGATTTCATTTATATACAGAATCTAAACCAAACAAATATAACAAATAGAAACATAGTCATGGGACTTCACTGATGCTCCACTGGTTAATAACCCACCTTGCCGTGCAGGAGGATGTGGGTTCAATTCCTGGTGGGGGAACTAACATCCAACATGCCGAGGAGCTACTAAGCCCACAGGCTCTGGAGCCTGTGTGCCACAGATAGAGAGCCCATGTGCCACAACTAAGACCCGAGACAGCCAAATAAATAAATATTTTTTAGAAAAGTAAATAGAGTCATAAACACAGAGAACAGGTGCTTGCCACAGGGGAGGTGGCTGGGAGAAGGAGACAAGAAAGTGAGGGAGATCAGAAGATGTAAATTTCCAGTTACACAATGAATGAGTCACAGTTATGACATGTATGGTGTGGGGAATAAAGACAATAATTATGCAATTTTTTTATGGTGAGAGATGGAAATTGAATTTATTGTGGTCATTATTTTGAAATGTATAGAAATATTGAATCACTACATTGTACACCCTAACCTTAATCCTAACCCTAAGGCACCCCAGCATACAAAACAGTTACTTTAACATGGGGATGTAGAAACATGAAGCAATTAGTTAACTAGAAAAGTTTTGGTGTAAGAATAAGAAAATCACAGAGTACCATTACATGCAGGTAGGTATAGACCTCTAATATTATAAATGGGTGGTGACTTTTTAAAAAACATTAGGTAGGAAAATTAATGTTTTGTGGGCATGGATCCTGGACATACAGGGACGAGATCATCTTAAACCTGAGACTAGTGGAGCACCAAAAAGCAACATGTGGACCCAAGATCACCAAGTTGCTATAGATGCACAGCCAGATATCTTCATGAGAAGACTTGGTCTTCACAGACAATTTGAGGTACAACTAGATATTTAACCACAAGACAAATTAATTGGAGGTCATTTTACACTAGAAGAATTATTATTCTAGGTATATATATATATATATATGTGTGTGTGTGTGTGTGTGTGTGTGTGTGTGTGTATATATATGGAGAAGGGCATGGCAATCCACTCTAGTATTCTTGCCTGGAGAATCTCCATGGACAGTGGAGCCTGGTGGGCTACAGTCCATAGGATCATAGAATCGGACATGACTGAGTGACTAAGCATACATACATATATATATATATGTATGTATATATGTATATATATATATAAAGTGTATTTGTATTTATATAAAGTATTTATATATTTGTATTTATATAAAGTGTATTTATTTGTATATTTATTTATTTTGTATTTGTATTTATATAAAGTGTCTTCTTCCCTCTTTCATTTTTATTCTGTTTTCTTTTTACTATTTCCCTGGTGGCTCAAAGAGTAAAAAATATGACTACAATGCAGGAGACCCAAGTTCAATCCCTGGGTCAGGAAAATCCCCTGGAGAAGGAAATGGCAACCCACTCCAGTATTCTTGCCTGGAAAATTGCATGGTTGGAAGAGCCTTGTGGGCTACAGTCCATGGAGCCAGAAAGAGTTGGACATAACTGAGCAACTAGCTCTTTCTTTCATGCACTTCCAGGCTTCCCAGGTGACTCAGTGGTAAAGAATTGCCTGCCAGTGCAAGAGACGTGGGAAATGTGGATTCCATCCCTTGATCTGGAAGATTCCCTGGAGTAGGAAATGTCAACCCACTCCAGTATTCTTGCCTGGAGAATTTTATGAACAGGGGAGCCAGGCAGGCTACAGTCCATGGGGTCTCAAAGAGGTCGACATGATTAAGCATGTGCTTTTGCATGCTATGCCCTTCTAGACCCAGCAATCCCACTTCTGGGCATACACACCGAGGAAACCAGATCTGAAAGAGACACATGCACCCCAATGTTCATCGCAGCACTCTTTATAATAGCCAGGACATGGAAGCAACCCAGATGCCCATCAGCAGATGAATGGATGAGGAAGCTGTGGTACATAGAGTTTCAGCTTTTTAAGACGTAACAGTGTTAGGGATATTAATCCAAAGGAGTCTCTTCTCTCAGATAAACCTGGCCTTAAATTGCCCCATATATCTTGACTTTCAATGATATCACTCTCTTGAACCTGAAATTCTAAATCCTCAAATATTATCTGTCAAATAAAGTCTGTGCATCATCTAATCACATGATGTTATAGTGAGTCTAGTCACATAGAGGTTCAGGCTGGACGACTTGCTCAAACTCATAAACTGATAAGTAACTGAGCAAGAAAATCCTTCTGGCTATATGCCTAAGAACAAGTTTAATGTCTTTTCCTTTAGGTAACCCTGATTTTTTTTTTTTTTAAACAAGAATTCCATGCCTAACAAATGAGCATTTTAATTCAGTTACTTTCTCAAAAGAATTTCTACTTTTAAAAATAAAGAGGACAGTTTCTATTATATTACACACTTTTCAATATCACAATTCAATATATACAGTTGAAAAACATAAATTTGATATGTGGTTATATCACTCCAAATCATTTTATTGTCACCAACAATAAAAAGGAACTTGAACAACTCAAGTTCCTTTTGATTTACAGGGGAAGACACAATTTGATGTTGTTTCCAATATATCTAAGGATGTGATATGTGTCTAAATCTCTTTCTATAACATTATATTAGTGTAGTGGATGAAATAATGCTTTGTTTCTCAAATAAAATGTACTCTTAAAATAATTTATTGATATAGGTTGAATTTCTATCCATAATAAACAGTTTAATTTACTTATTCTTTTATTTGAAATTGGTTGGAAATATTTCTCAAAATATATTTTTTAAATAATCAGATTTCTGATTCTAACCAGAGATTCTGATTGGATAGGTCTGGAGTAAGTTTAGAGAATCTGCCTTTCTGATAAGTCACCAGGTGTAAGTGATACTGTTGGTCTATGAACTATGAATGAATGCACCATGCACTATGAAAATATTGTAAGGATAGCTATACAGTACATGGTTACTCCTTTCCTGCTGGTAAAGTGCTGCACTTAATAAGTCAGCAAGTTTGGAAAACTCAGCAGTGGCCATAGGGTTGGAAAATGTCTGTTTTCATTCCAATCCCAAAGAAAGATAATGCCAAAAAAAAATGTGCAAATACACAACTGTGATCATTTCATATGCTAGCAAGATAATTCCCAAAATCCATCAAGTTAGGCTTTAACAGTACATGAACTGAGAACTCAGGGTTGGTCAAGCTAGATTTAGAAAAGGCAGAGGAACCAGAGATCACATTGACAGTACCCATAAGATCATAGAAAAAACAAGAGAATTCCAGAGAAACATCTACTTCTGCTTCATTGACTGCACTAAAGCCTTTGGCTGGATGGATCACAACAGACTGGGAAATTATTAAAGAGATGGAAATATCAGACTCCCTAGCCTGCCTCCTGAGAAACCTGTATGCAGAGCAAGAAGCAACAGTTAGAACCAGATATGAAACAATGAACTTGTTCCAAATTGGGAAAGGAGTATGTCAAGGCAATGTATTGTCACGTTGTTTATTTAACTTGCATGGAGAGTACATCATACGAAGTGCCAGGCTGGGCAAAGCACAAGCTGGAGTCAAATTTAAATGTAGAAATACCAGTAATCTCAGACATCCAGATGAAATCATCCTAAAGGCAGAAAGCGAAGAGGAACTAAAGGGCCTCTTGATAAGGGTAAAAGAGGAGAATGAAAAAGCTGGCTTAAAATTCAACATTCAAAAAACTAACATCATGGCAACCAGTCCCACCACTTCATGGCAAATTGAAGGAGAAAAAATGGAAACAGTAAAAGATTTTATTTTCTTGGGCTCCAAAATCACTGCAGACAGTAACTATAGCCACAAAATTAAAATACACTTGCTCCTTGGGAAGGAAAGCTATGACAAAATTAGATAGCGTATTATGAATAAAAAGCAGAGACATCATTTTGTTGACAAAAGTCGATATAACTGAAGCTGTGGTTTTTCCAGTAGTCATGTATGGATGTGAGACTTGGATCATAAAGAAGGCTGAGTGCTGAAAGACTGATGCTTTTGAACTGTGGTGTTGGAGAAGACTCTTGAGAGTCTCTTGGACAGCAAGGAGATCAAACCATTCAATCCTAAAGGAAACCCAATCTGAATATTCATGGAAAAGACATGCTGAAGCTGAAGCTTCAATGTTTTGGCCACCTGATGCAAAGAACCAACTCATTAGAAAAGATCCTGATGCTAGGAAAGATTGAGGGCAGGAAGAGAAGGGGGCATCACAGGATGAGATGGTTGGATGGCATCATCAACTCAATGGACATGAGTTTGAGCAAACTCAGGGAGATGGTGAAGGACAGGGATGCCTTGTATGCTGCCATCCATGGGCTTGCAAAGAGTCAGATATGACTGAGTGACTGAACAAAAACAAATCTCAAAAAATAATTTGTTTGATTTTTTAAAAAGAAATATTAATCATATGATAGTTCTGAAGCTTATTTTGCTACTAGGTGTGAAGAACCACCCACCAAAATACACAGAATTTTTTATATATATATACATATATACATATACATATCTATTTTTTTTTCTTCTTGAGCTGCAGAGGAAATTCATTTCAGTTCAGTTCAGTTCAGTCACTCAGTCGTGTCCAACTCTTTGCAACCCCATGGACTGCAGCAGGCCAATTCAGATAAGTAGATTTAATTATTAAAGTTCCTAATTTTTTAAGTTCTAATATTTTCTTTATTGAAAATATCATGACATTTAATGAAAGTTAATGGACTGAATTTGTCCATGTGCTATAATAATAATGCACAAAGATTTTAAAACTTTCACAATATATCATATTAATATATCAACTTGCCTATATTCATGAAATGTATCTTTGCATATAAAACATTAGATTAGCTATTGTGAGAAACATAAAATGGTTCAATTACAGACACATGCTTGAGAACCTACAAGAAAAGCAGACTCTGAAATAAGTTTCCTTTTCAAGTTATTTTTATCAAAGTTCTTTTATTTTCTTTGCCCTATTATTATACAGAGTCAAATGGCAGATTCTTTTATCCTACAAAGAATATGTAAGATTTCTACATTTGTTAATGGTAGATCAGATCATTGAGACCAATTCTATTGAAGGCAATTAAGAAACCTTGACAATATAGGTATTTTTGAAATCTGCTTGTAGGAATCAAAGAGCTAACAAAATACTCAAGAATGTCTAGGTCATCTTCCCAGGGAAGAAAACAACGCACAGTCTGAAATCTGAATCTAGTATTAGGAACCATTTTCCCCCAGTATATATTTGACTTTTACGAAAGAGGCAGCAGACTGCCTGAGATCTGCTTTTAAGAGCCTCACAGGAATATAGGAAGAAAATTTGAAAACCAGACTCATCCATGCAGGGGATTTCTACTAACCCCCACCACCAAAATCATTACTTCATGACCCTAAAGGAGTTTGGCATGAATTTTCTGTCAGTTAACCAAAAACTAGCTTTGAATTACTTTTATGCTTGAAATTAAAATATGATGATCTTGGTTTATTAATGGTCTGAGATGTCTGAAATGGTGGTGGTTTAGTTGCCAAGTTGTGTCTGACTCTTTGTGACCCCATGGACTGTAACCTACCAGGCTCCTTTGTCCATGGATGTGTGAAATAAGCAAATACATTATATCAGAAGGAAAACAACATTACTTGGAATAAGTTCAATACTTGGAGTTCAATACTTGAAGACATGTTTTAAATGTACTTCCACACACCATTACAGTGACTATGCCAATGAGGAGAAACTAAATTTTAAATAACAACCAGCAAAACTAACAGACAGTAGATCTGTAGGAATTTCAGATACTGGAATTATAAAGGAGATAAAATATAAAATGATTTTGTTAGGTAACTGAAACATAAAAGAACAGAATAATATTTTAATGAAATATTTTATTAAATATAAAATAATAATTCTTATCTTGAAATAGAGGTGTTGCCATGCATGCTTGTGTGTGCTCAGTCACATCTGACTCTTTGCAACACCATGGATTGTAATTAGTCAGGCTCCTCTGTCCCTGGAATTTTCCAGGCAGGAATACTAGAGTGGGTTGCCATTTCTTCCTCCAGAGGATCTTCCTGACCCAGAGATTGAAGCCGTGTCTCTTCCTTCTCCTGCATTGGCAGGCAGATTCTTTACCACTGCACCACCTGGGAAGCATCAGCATGAGCAGCACACACCTTGAAATAGAGATATTATGGGAAAAAAATCCGACTGAAATTTTGAGAGCAAGCCAGTACCAAGGAGAATCCTAACACCAGAGATACACAAAGATAAAATGTCACAGAAACAGGATTAAACAGCAACAATAGTAAGATCAGAAAAGAAAGTGCAATGGAAATATAAACCATGTCAGTAAATTTAAATTAATTATGACTGCCTTATAGTATGCTGTGGAAATTAAATAAAACATTCATTACTGAAATACAGAATGACAAAGACATGTTAGTTTAATAGAGTGAGCTAAATATAAATTTTTCATGCCCCTTGCATTATTCTGGAACAAAAAGAAATGTACCAACTAGCACTGGATTTGGCTAATTGGAAATACATGTTTAACAATAAAAAGAAGAAAGAAATAATTATAAAAATATATGTAACTTACATGTCAATAGGTCTTTCCTGGTGGCTCAGAGGTTAAAAGCGTCTGCCTGCAATGCGGGAGACCTGGGTTCAATCCTTGGGTCAGGAAGATCCCCTGGAGAAGGAAGTGGCAACCCACTCCAGTATTCTTGCCTGGAGAATCCCATGGACAGAGGAGCCTGGTGGGCTGCAGTTCACTGGGTTGCAGAGTCAGACACGACTGAGTGACTTAACTTTAACTTGCACATGTCAATAGAGGGGACATGATATAATAAATATTCATAACTAATAAACTATAGTCAACATAAACTATAGAAACGAGAGAAATATTTGCTGTATTTACATATACTCTTATTCATTAAAAAATTAAGAGAAATGAAACTTTAGAATTACAGGTGGTTTTGCAGAAAAATCTAATCAAATAAATAGCCAAGTCAAACACTTTTGGGTTTCCCTGGCAGCTCATAAGGTAAAGAACCTTCCTGTCAAGGCAGGAGAGATATGAGATGCGAGTTCTATCCCTGGGTTAGGAAGATCCCTTGGAGAAAAGAATGGCAACCTACTTCAGTATTCTTGCCTGGAGAATTCCATGGACAGAGAACCCTGGTGGGCTACAAGTCCATGGGTTGCAAAGAGTCAGACATGACTGAGTGGCTAACCTAACACTCAAACACTTTTATATCCTACTTTCAACTATTTAGGAAAAACAGTTATTATATTTACTAGATATTAATTTCCTAGTCAAAAATAGGTGGTTATATTTCATATTTTTTCACACATATATAGGTTACATTATATTTAATAAGTTCATACATTTCCATATAAAATAATGTATATACGATATATTAAATATATCACATGTTTATATAGTCAATATCAATTGATTTATTATATAAATTACCTATACATAATATTCTATGTTGAGAAAAGCTGTCTCACTAAAATAACTCCAGGACACCTATAACTCCAAAGATATTTTTTTCTTTTAATTTTGCTGGAAACTGGAATAAAAAATATTAAGTAATCAATATGATGTTTGACATTAATATACTTGAAGTTGCTCATTCTATTTGTACAAGATAAATGCTGAGTCATTAACTAACTTTGTTCATTAATTACTATAAAAAAAAATTAATCTGAATCACTGGAGTAATAAACCAGTTGCTAAAAAGTAATTTTCAGAGTATAGTACCTAATTTTCTCTTCTAGGACACTTTGACCCAAGCTGGGATTTGTGCCATTTTATCTAGCAATTGAAACGTCATCATTTTTTATGTTTGCTCTATGTAATTGGTTGGATATTTTATTTGTTCTCCATGCCAGAATTCAGTACACAGTGCATCCAGGTATCACATATCAAGAAGCTGAAGGAAAAATAGGACTATATCATGTCTCACTATACCTCTGCCTCCTTGACTATTTTAACCATCAGTTGTGTCATTAACTAATCAAACTATAATTTAGAGCTGCCAGTATAAAATGCTCAAATTTTGGACAATCACAATCCATCCCCACCTCCATTTGTATAGATAGATAGATGGATACATAGATATAGATATAGGTATATTGCTCTGTCTAAGGTCAACAGAGTCCTATATGTTTCTAAATTCAAGGGTGCTTTTCGGTTCTTACATTATCTAAATTTTCAGCAATAATTAACATTGTTTGCATCTTCTTGCATCTCAGCATATTCTCATTCACATGTTTTGACAACCTACTATCAGCTTCTCTCTCTGGATGAAAAGATGTTTCTCTCTGAATGAGTTCTTTCTCTAACCCCAGTGCTTAAGACAATGTCCAGACAATCAATCAATTCATACATATATACATGCATATAGTATTTTCTGAAGGAATGGATACATAAATTAATTTCAGTAACTCTGACATCTACATTTGGAGAGATGGCAAGTATCTCCAATGTTAGTCCAAAAATACCTAGCGGTCATACTTTGTTAACTATGTCTTGTCATTTCTATAATTATACCATCTAGCACCGCAAGATATTCAAATCCTAGTAAAGGAAACAAATATATTTATTTAGCCTCATGAAATACAGTATATTCCACTTAATGGACATTACTTTTTAATTTTTATTTTAGCATATTTAGGTTTCTATTGTATTTAGAACCGTTAACATGATATCTGCTCTTTTAACAGCACTTTAATTTCACAGCACAGTATTGCTAGCTATAGGTTGGATGTTGTTCACTGGACCCCTAGAACTTGTTCATCCTGGTCAACTGCAACTTCACATTCATTGAATAATTATTCCCCATTTACCTCTGCCCATAGCCACTGGTGGGCTTACCTGGTGGCTTGGTGGTAAAGAATCTGCTTGCCAGCGCAGGAAATACAGGTTTGATCCCAAGGTTAGGAAGATCCCCTAGAGAAGGAAATAGCAGCCCTCTCTAGTATTCTTGCCTGGGAAATCCCATGCACAGAGGAGCCTGGTGGGCTATAGTCCTTGGGGTCACAAAAGAGTTGGACATGACTTAGAAACTAAACAACCACAGCAATAGTCCCTGGCAAGCACCATTCTAGTCTGTTTCTCTGAGTTTGATTATATTAGATACCTCATATAAATGGAATCATACTGTATCTGTCCTTTTGTGACTGACTTATTTCACTTAGCATAATGTCCGCTAGGTTCATTCACATTGTTGCATATTGCAGGATTTCCTTCCTTTTAAAGGATGAATAATAATATGCTAATGTATGTGTCTACATTTGCTTTAGCCATTCATCTTTCAGTGCACACTGGAGTTGTTTCCATATCTTGGCTATTGTGAATAGTGCTACAGTGACCATCAAAATGCAGATGTTTCAAGATTCTGATTTCAATACTTTTTAATAAATACTGAGAAGTGTTATTGCTAGACCTTGTTGTTGTTGTTCTATTTTTTATATATACTCCATACTGTAGTCTATAATAAATGTTTTATTTTGCATTCCTACCTGCAGTGTACAAGGATTCTAATTTTTTCCTTATCCTATTAATACTTTTATTTTCTAATAGTGGCCATAACAACATATGTGAGGTGATATCTTGGGGTGATTTGATTTGCATTTTTTTTTTTTTTGCATTTTTATTTTTTATTTTTATTTTTATTTTTTTTTTAATTTTTATTAGTTGGAGGCTAATTACTTTACATCATTACAGTAGTTTTTGTTATACATTGATATGAATTAGCCATGGATTTACATGTATTCCCCATCCCAGTCCCCCCTCCCACCTCCCTCTCCACCCGATCCCTCTGGGTCTTCCCAGTGCACCAGGTCCGAGCACTTGTCTCATGTACCCAACCTGAGCTGGTTATCCGTTTCACCCTAGATAATATACATGTTTCAATGCTGTTCTCCTGAAACATCCCACCCTCTCCTTCTCCCAGAGTCCACAAGTCTGTTCCATACATCTGAGTCTCTTTTTCTGTTTTGCATATAGGGTTATCGTTACCATCTTTCTAAATTCCATATATATGTGTTAGTATACTGTAATGGTCTTTATCTTTCTGGCTTACTTCGCTCTGTATAATGGGCTCCAGTTTCATCCATCTCATTAGAACTGATTCAAATGAATTCTTTTTAATGGCTGAGTAGTATTCCATGGTGTATATGTACCACAGCTTCCTCATCCATTCGTCTGCTGATGGGCATCTGGGTTGCTTCCATGTCCTGGCTATTATAAACAGTGCTGCAATGAACATTGGGGTGCATGTGGCTCTTTCAGATCTGGTTTCCTTGGTGTGTATGCCCAGAAGTGGGATTGCTGGGTCATATGGCAGTTCTATTTCCAGCTTTTTAAGAAATCTCCACACTGTTTTCCATAGTGGCTGTACTAATTTGCATTCCCACCAACAGTGTAAGAGGGTTCCCTTTTCTCCACACCCTCTCCAGCATTTATTGCTTGTAGACTTTTGGATAGCAGCCATCCTGACTGGCGTGTAATGGTACCTCATTGTGGTTTTGATTTGCATTTCTCTGATAATGAGTGATGTTGAGCATCTTTTCATGTGTTTGCATTTTCCAGAATGATGTTTATTGATGTTGAACATCTTTTAATCTGAAGGACATCTGGATGTTTCTTGGAAAGTATCTTTTCTAGACATTTGCCCATTTTTCATCCAGGTTTGTGAGAATGAGGCTGAATTGTAAAAGTGCCTTTTACATTTTGAATATTTATTCATTGTCAGAGATAGAGCATGTAAATATGCTATCTCTTTTGGTAGACTTTTTTTCACTCAGTTCATGGGTCTCTGCTGCTCAGAAGTTTTAGAGTTTGATGTATTCCCATTGGTTTATTTTTCTTTGGTTGCCTAACATTACTTAATGCTTTAACATGTGTATGTTTTATTTACTTAATTACTTGCACACTGTATTTGCAATTTACATATTCTTTAAAGTAAAAGAAAATGGCTTCTCTTTTGTTTTAGAGTAACAAATTCAATCTCAATGATTCTACAGTTCAAGAAAAAGAGTGAAAGAGTCATGGAGGGTAGTGCTTATAATATGTAGTGCTTATAATAGAAATAATAAGGTTATTTGTAAATAATCATCTGTATCTTACACACCTACTTCATTATTTACACAGACGCACCCAGAACACTTTATAATAGGGCATGCTATACAGATGAATAATTCATTCAACAGGACTTATCATGCATCAGATGCTACCATTAAAAACACTGGGCATACTGCACTGAACAAGGAAGATGTGCTCTCTACCATCAAAGTGCATTTCCAGGCATGATGAGCAGTAAGATACATAATGGATGCTGCTGTCGAATTTTCACCAAAAATTCCCTTTGGATTGCCTTATCTGTCACACCCTTAAAACAGACTTGAAATGATGTGGAACAATAGTGATAGCTCAGATATGGTTCCAATTCATTATGTGATATGGGCCTATCGTTGCTGCCACAGGGCTTTATGTGGAACACAGAAGTCACTTTGTGAAGGACTCAATTTTCTCTGCACGATGTGGTCCCAAATAATTAACATGCCCTCTAACCAAGCAATCTTGATCCCTTTCCATGAGAAAATTAGATGCTTTTTTCAGGGCATGCTGCCTACAAAGTATTTATATATATATATATATATATATATATATATATATATACACATACACACACACACTTTTTTTTTTTTTCAGTTTATGGCTAACTTCCATATTGCCAGGCAAGTTTAGTTGATAGTTTCAAGTGAAGAATCCCCTAATCAGCTTCATGTAATGTAGTCAAAATTTTCACAACTTTTTCTGGCATAACAATGTTTTTGCCCCACAAAAACAACTCCATTTAGTAAAACTCTGACTACAGTTGATATGTGAATAGCTTAAATATAACGGACAGTGTTTCTCTAGATCATAACCCTAAACACACATTTTGAGACCAAGGGCTCATCTTTACTGTCTTTACTTAGTTGTCAAAATGTATAATTCTGAAAAATGGATTAGATAGTTTCTGAAACAACATTTTCCTCCTGTTAGCACCAACATAAGAGTCTGTAAATTTTTCAGACTTTTGATAAAAAGATAAGACTGTCACAAATTATAAGATGTCCCTTTAACATTGCTGGAGGTTGGTTGCATCTCTGGTTCAGCTACTCAACAATCACATCTTTTTTTACGTCATTCTTTTTATACATTCCTTAGAAGATTCTGGCTTAAACATTCACCTTATAGTGTATAGTAGTAAGAAAGGGCAGAGTTTAAAGATAATTTCTCTCAAAGATTTGCCTTGGGAAGGTTTTTTTTTTTCTTTCTAATAGCTAATAAAGCTGATTTTTCCTCATTACTAGCACTGAATTATACAAGCACCATTAGATTAACCACTGAACATATAGAATGGGATTATTATTACTGGCTTCAACTAATCATGATTCAACCCCTAGGGCTGTGCGGGACTTTATATTTTCTCTAAGATCTAGGTGTCTTTGTCTTTCTGGAGTAAAATGGAACTCCACTTGTCCAGTAACAAAGTGAGGGTGAGTGCAGATACAGTAAGTTCCCTCCATACAAGTGACTTTTGTTCCAACAGCATGTTAGTAAGTCCAATTTGCAAATGAGCTCAACGAAGTTATTTTTAGGTATACAACTAACATAGTTAGCTATATAGTCCTATAATAGGTTTATAATACATTTTCATAAAAATAATACATAAAAACAAACATAAAAATTACAGAAGACATTTTAATCTTATAGCATAGTACCTTGAGAAGTGCAGTGTTACGATATAGCAGTTGGTACACAGGGATTGGCAGTGAGTGAATGGGCAAAAAGAATTAGTAACTGGAGGAGCAGGATGTAGAGTTGAAGGATTGTCAGCGTTAGGAGACGGAGAGCAAGCAGCAGTTTCACTCATGCCTGACATTGATGGCACAGATTCTGGTTCCTTACTGGATTCAATTCTTCCTACTCTCTTGAAAAAAGGATCCAGTGGTGTCTGGGTAGCATTTTTAGCTCTTGTTTTTCTCACCACAGATGACTGGGCAACATTGGATTGCATTCTGAACTGCTGCTGCAGCCTTCCCATACTGTTCTACATTCACATCTTGTGCCTTGAAACTAATAGTGCTTCCTCAAATAAAGAAAATTCCCTTGCCACTCTCTGAATCATGAAACTCTTCAGTTCTTCAGCAATATCACCTATGTCATTTTTGCTTTTATGCTTGCTTCCAGACATCCTGGGCTTGAGATAAAGCCGCTGTAATACTGTGTTTGGTACAGTACTTCAGAGTAAAGTGCAAAACAGCACCACCACTTAGAGAGGAGGTACACATGTGACAATGTACACCACACACGTAAACTAACCTACAGACTTGCCAGTGCACGTTTGCATCTTTGAAAGTTCACAACCTGAATGCTCATCCATAAGGGACTTAGTGTAACAGATTCTGAACAGTATCTTACACAAGCATAAAATATATGATCTGCTAAAGCTTTGGGCATTTCTCTAGGTTTAAGATATACAAAAGTGATTATAACCTTGAGGACTGCCAGAGATGTGAGATAATCAAGTGTATGACTTTTTTTTTCCTATAAAGAGGTTTGGCATTAGTATAATCATTAAAGGTAAGCATAAAGATTGTTGTGGAAATTTCTAATTCTTGAGTAGTGAATTAAACCCTCTTTTACTTCAGCACACTTTTGTTTATATATTTTAAACGTAGTAAAGACAAAGTTTCAACATTTTTTACCTCAGCACAGTTTAAGTAACATAACATATATTTACATTTTGGTTTTGATTGAATACTGGGTTCAACTGACCATTTGATTGAATAGTCTAGTCAATATATACATAGTTATTCATCACAACCAGCTAGTGTTATCTTAACCCAGAATAATTTTAGTTTTATGCTCCCACAAGATGCAGAAAAACATATGTTTCAGTTCCTTGAATGTATTAGGTTCTTTTCTGCATTAGGATCTTATATGTGGTTCATTTTACTGTAAAGGTTTTCTTCTTAGCTCTTTACATAATTTCCATTCAAATCTTATTTCTTCTTAAATGTTACTTGCACAGAACAATTTCTCCATTTAGTTAGATGCTTCATTTTATTTTTATTAAGAATATTTTAATTATGTAGTGTTACATACGTTTTTTCATTTAATGTTTAATTTTACAACTACTCTGGAGGCTCAATAAAACATGAAACATATCTTTTTATATGCCTTACATTCATTATCACATTTAATTCTTATACTTAACTCAGAGATTGTCTTTTTTTAGTAAAGTGACTGGTTGTCTAAGGTTGCAAAGTATGACCAGCTGAGGTGCTTATTGAGGTCAAGAGGGATACACAATGGGTAGTAGAAAAATGTAATTATAAACATCATCTATAACTATATGATCAGCTACAGAAAAGAAAGGTGCAATTGGCATGTGTTTCTTCCCTTTTCTATTACTAGTATACTTGTTTGTATATATTCAGTTCAGTTCAGTCACTCAGTCATGTCCGACTCTTTGTGACCCCATGAACTGCAGCATACCAGGCCTGCCTGTCCATCACCAACCCTCGGAGTTCACCCAAACCCACGTCCATTCTGTCGGTGATGCCATCCAACAATCTCATCCTCTGTCGTTCCCTTCTCCTCCTGACCTCAATCTTTCCCAGAATCAGGGTCTTTTCAAATGAGTCAGCTCTCTGCATCAGGTGTCAAAAGTATTGGAATTTCAGCTTCAACATCAGTACCTCCAATGAACACCCAGGACTAATCTCCTTTAGGATGAACTGGTTGGATCTCCTTGCAGTCCAACAGACTCTCAAGAGTCTTCTCCAACACCACAGTTCAAAAGCATCAATTCTTCTGAGCTCAGCTTTCTTTATAGTCCAACTCTCACATCCATACATAACCACGGGAAAAACCATAGCCTTGACTAGATGGACCCTTGTTGGCAAAGTAATGTCTCTGCTTTTTAATATGCTGTCTAGGTTGGTCATAACTTTCCTTCCAAGGAGCAAGAGTCTTTTAATTTCATGCCTGCACATGCCTCCACAGTGATTTTGGAGCCCAGAAAAATAAAGTCATCCACTATTTCCACTCTTGACCCATCTGTTTCCCATGAAGTGATGGGACCCAATGCCATGATCTTAGTTTTCTGAATGTTGAGCTTTAAACCAACTTTTGCAGTCTCTTCTTTCACTTTCATCAAGAGGCTCTTTAGTTCTTCTTCACTTTCTGCCATAAGGGTGGTGTCATCTGCATATCTGAGGTTATTGATATTTCTCCCAGCACTCTTGATTCCAGCTTGTGCTTCCTCCAGCCCAGCGTTTCTCATGATGTATTCCTCATATAAGTTAAAAAAGCAGGGTGACAATATACAGCTTTGACGTACTCTTTTTCGTATTTGGAACCAGTCTGTTGTTCCATGTCCAGTTCTAACTGTTGCTTCCTGTCCTGTATAGAGGCTTCTCAAGAGGTACGTCAAGTGGTCTGGTATTCCCATCTCTTTCAGAACTTTCCACAGTTTATTGTGATCCACACAGTCAAAGACTTTGGCATAGGCAATAAAGCAGAAATAGATGTTTTTCTGGAACTCTTTTGTTTTTTCAATGATCCAACGGATGTTGGCAATTTGACCTCTTGCTCCTCTGCCTTTTCTAAAACCAGCTTAAACATCTGGAAGTTCACGGTTCACATATTACTTTACTAGCATGTGAGATGAGTGCAATTGTGTGATAGTTTGAGCATTCTTCAGCATTACCTTTCTTTGGTATTGGAATGAAAACTGACCATTTCCAGCCCTGTGGCCACTGCTGAGTTTTCCATATTTCCTGACATATTGAGTGCAGCACTTTCACAGCATTATCTTTTAGAATTTGAAATAGCTCAACTGGAATTTCATCACCTCCACTAGCTTTTTTTGTAGTGATGCTTCCTAAAGCCCATCTGACTTCACATTCCAGGATGCCTGGTTCTAGGTTAGTGTGAGTGATCACACCTTCGTGATTATCTGGGTCGTGATGATCTTTTCTGTATAGTTCTTCTGTGTATTCTTGCCACCTCTTCTTAGTATCTTCTGATTCTGATAGGTTCCTACCATTTCTGTCCTTTATTGAGCCCATCTTTGCATGAAAATTTCCCTTGTATCTCTAATTTTCTTGAAGAGATCTCTAGTCTTTCCCATTCTATTGTTTTCCTCTATTTCTTTGCATTGACCACTGAGAAGGCTTTCTTATCTCTCCTTGCTATTCTTTGGAACTCTACATTCAAATGGGTATATTTTTCCTTTTCTCCTTTGCTTTTCCCTTCTCTTCTTTTCACAGCTATTTGTAAGGCCTCTTCACACAGCCATTTTGCTGTTTTGCATTTCTTTTTCTTGGTGATGGTCTTGCTCCCTGTCTCCTGTAGTATTCACAAACCTCCATCCACAGGTCATCAGGCACTCTGTCGATCAGATCTAGTCCCATAAATCTATTTCTCACTTCCACTGAACAGTCATAAGGGATTTGATTTAGGTCATACCTGAATGGTCTAGTGGTTTTCCCCACTTTCTTCAATTTAAGTCTGAATTTGGTTATAAGGAGTTCATGATTTGAGCCATTGTCCACTCCTGGTCCTCTTTTTGCTGACTGTATAGAACTTCTCCATCTTTGGCTGCAAAGGATATAATCAACCTGATTTCGGTGTTGACCATTTGGTGATGTCCATGTGTAGAGTCTTCTCTGGTGTTGTTGGACGACGGTGTTTGTGTGTTTGCTATGATCAGTGCGTTCTCTTGGCAAAACTATTAGCCTTTGCCCTGCTTCACTCTGTACTCCAAGGCCAAATGTGCCTGTTACTCCAGGTGTTTCTTGACTTCCTACTGTTGCATTCCAGTCCCCTATAATGAAAAGGACATCTTTTTTGGGTGTTAGTTCTAAAAGGTCTTGTAGGTCTTCACAGAACAGTTCAACTTCAGCTTCTTCAGCATTACTGATCAGGTCATAGACTTGGATTACCATGATGCAATTGTATATGTTAAGCAAGCATATTTTTTCTCTTTCCTTTCTGTTCCACTTATTATGCAACATAAGATGTACTGAATTTAAATCATATTTAAATACTGTTAGTATGCTTTTGTTTGCGTGTAGGAAAGTTTTACTATGTTAGGCAAAGTATGACTGTATTGTATTTTATTTGGTGATTAAAGACATATGGGTGTGGAACTTCACTGGCAGTCCAGCAGTTAAGAAGTCACTTTGTAATGCATGTGACATGGGTTTAATCCATGCTAAGAAAACTAAGGTCTCACATGCTGTGGGGTAACTAAGCTGGAGGGCCACAACTAGACAGGCTGCATGCCACAACTAAATTCTGACAATGCTGCTGCTGCTGCTGTCTCTTCAGTTGTGTCCAACTCTTCGCAGCCCCATGGACTGCAGCCTACCAGGCTCCTCCATCCATAGGATTTTCCAGGCAAGAGTACTGGAGTGGGTTGACATTGCCTTCTCTGAAAAACTGACAATAAATAAATAGTAAAAGACATATGGTGACAACTGGACAATGGGTGGATTTAATGGTTATTAATTTGATGCATCAATTTGAGTTGGTGCTCAAATATTTGACTCAGATATGAGTCAAAACTCATTATGGATGTTTTTGTAAGGCTATTTGTGGATGGAATTAACATTAAATAGGTGAAGTCATAATATTTAATAGGTGAAGCATGGTGCTGGAGTGAGTAGCTTAGAGGAGATAACCCGTGTCCAAGGTCAGAGAAACCCCAGTAAGACAGTAGGCACAGGAACAGCTGTGAGGAGATACCCCATGCCCAAGAGCAAAGGAGAAGCCCCAGAAACACGGTAGGAGGGGCAAATTCACATTTAGAATCAAACCCCATTCCCACTAGAGACGCTCAGAGGGCTAAAACAAACTTCGCGTGCACCAGGACCCAGGGACCCCACAGAGACTGAGAGAGAACTGTGAGCATCTCCTGTGGAGGTATGGGTCAGCAGTGGACTGCCAAAGGGACAGAGGCTCTGGGTGCAGCTGACGTGGGTATGGCATGAGCCCTCTTGGAGGAGGCCACCATTAAACCCACCATAGAGCTGCCAGAACGTACACAGGACCGGGAAATAGACTCTTGGAGGGCACAAACAGAACCTTGTGTGCACCAGGCCCCAGGAGAAAAGATCAGGAACCCTACAAGAGACTGACCTGGACTTGCTTGTGAGTGTTCAGGAGTCTCCAGCAGAGGCATGGGTTGGTGGTGGCCTACTGCAGGTTTGGGGGCACTGAGTGTAGCAGGACATGTGTGGGATCTTTTAAAGGAGGTCACCATTATCTTCATTACCTCCACTATATTTGGGCCCCAGGTAAATATCAGGGAGGGAACACAGCTCCAGCCATCAACAGAAAATTGGGTTAACGATTTAATGAGCACAGCCCCACCCATGAGAACAAGACCCAGGGTCCCCCTTAGTCGGTCTCTCCCATTAGGAAGCTTCCATAAGCATCTTATCCTTCTCCAACAGAGGGCAGACAGACTGAAAACCACAATCACAGAAAACCAACCAATCTAATCACATGGACCACAGCCTTGTCTAACTCAATGAAACTATGAGCCAAGCCATGTAGGGCAAACAAGACGGACGGGTCATGGTGGAGAGTTCTTACAAAATGTGGTCCACTGGAGAAGGGAATGGCAAAACATTTCAGTATTCTTTCCTTGAGTGCCCCATGAACAGTATGAAAAGGCAAAAAGATAGGACACTGAAAGATGAACTCCCCAGGTTTGTAGGTGTCCAATAGGCTACTGGAAATCAGTGGAGAAACAACTCCAGAAAGAAGGAAGAGATGGAGCCAAAGAAAAAACAACACCCAGCTGTGGATGTGACTGGTAATGGAAGCAATGTCCTATGCTGTGAAAAGCAATATTACATAGGAACCTGGAATGTTATGCCCATAAATCAAGGCAAATTGGAAGTGGTCAAACAGGAGATGGCAAGAGTGAATAACGCTTTAGGAATCAGCGAACTAAAATGAACTGGAATAGGTGAATTTAACTCAGATGACAATCATATCTACTACTGTGGGCAAGAATTCCTTAGAATAAATGGATTAGCCTTCACAGTCAAAAAAGACTCCGAAATGCAGTAATTGGGTGCAATCTCAAAAAACGACAGAATGATCTCTGTTCCTTTCCAAGGCAAACAATTCAATATCATGGTAATACAAGTCTATGCCCCGACCAGTAATGCTGAAGAAGCTGAAGTTGAATGGTTCTGTGAACCCCTACAAGACCTTATGGAACTAACACCCAACAAAAGATGGTCCTTTTCATTATAGGGGATTGGAATGCAAAAGTAGGAAAACAAAAAACACCTGGAGTAACAGACAGGCAAATTTGGCCTTGGAGAACAGAATGAAGCAGGGCTAAGGCTAATAGAGTTTTGCCAAGAAAACACACTGGTCATAGCAAACACCCTCTTCCAACAACACAAGAGAAAACTCTACACATGGACATCACCAAATGGTCAACACCAAAATCAGATTAATTACATTCTTTGCAGCCAAAGATGGAGAAGTTCTGTACGGTCAGTAAAAACAACCAGAAGCTGATCGTGGCTCAGATCATGAACTCCTTATTGCCAAATTCAGACTTAAATTGAAGAAAGTGGGGAAAACCACTAGACCATTCAGGTGTGACCTAAATCAAATCCCTTATGACTATACAGTGGAAGTGAGAAATAGATTTAAGGGACTAGACCTGATACACAGAATGCCTGATGAACAATTGTCAGAGGTTCATGACATACTACAGGAGACAGGGAAAAAGACCATCCCCCCAAAAAAGAAAGGCAAAAAAACAAAATGGCTGTCTGAAGAGGCCTTACAAATAGCTGTGAAAAGAAGAGAAGGGAAAAGTAAAGGAGAAAAGGAAAGATATACCTACTTGAATGAGGAGTCCCAAAGAATATCAAGGAAAGATAAGAAAGCCCTCTTCAGTGATCAGTGCAAAGAAATGGAGGCAAACAATAGAATAGGAAAGACTAAAGATTTCTTCAAGAAAATTAGGGAAACAAAGGGAACATTTGTGCCCAAAGATGAGCACAATGAAGGACACAAATGGTATGGGACTAACAGAAGCAGAAGATATTAAGAAGAGAATACACCAAAGAACTGTACAAAAAGAATCTGCATGACCCAGATAATCACAATGGTGTGATCACTCACCTAGAGCCAGATATCCTGGAATGTGAAGTCAGGTGGGCCTTAGGAAGCATCACTATGAACAAAGCTAGTGGAGGTGATGAAATTCCAGTTGAACTATTTCAAATCCTAAAAGATGATGCTGTGAAAGTGCTGCACTCAAAATGTTAGCAAATTGGGAAAACTCACCAGTGGCCACAGGACTGGCAAAGGTTAGTTTTAATTCCAATCCCAAAGAAAGGCAAGGCCAAAGAACGCTCAAACTACCATACAAATGCACTCATCTCACCTGCTAGCAAAGTAATGCTCAAAATTCTCTAAGCCAGGTTTCAGCAATATGTGAACCGTAAACGTCCAGATGTGCAAGCTGGTTTTTAAAAAGTCACAGAAATGAGAGATCAAATTGCCAACATCCACTGGATCATCAAAAAGACAAGAGAGTTCCAGATAAATATCTATTTTTGCTTTATTGACTATGGCAAAGCCTTTAACTGTGCAGATCACAACAAACTGTAGAAAATTCTGACAGAGATGGGAATACCACCTGACCTGCTTCTTAAGAAATCTGTATGCAGGTCAGGAAGCAACAGTTAGAACTGGACATGGAACAACAGACTGGTTCCAAATAGCAAAAAGAGTGCATTAAGTCTGTATACTGTCACCCTGGTTATTTAGCTTATATTGATGGGAGAAATATCAATAACCTCAGATATGCAGATGATATCACCCTTATGGCAGAACGTGAAGAAGAACTAAAGAGTTCTTGACGAAAGTGAAAGAGAGTGAAAAATTTGGATTAAATCTCAACATTCAGAAAACTAAGATCATGGCATCTGGTCCCATTACTTCATGGAAAATAGATGGGGAAACAGGGGAAACAGTGACAGGTTTTATTTTTATTTATTTATTTATTTATTTATTTATTTTTTGCACTCCAAAATTACTGCAGATGGTGACTGAAACCACGAAATTAAACAATGCTTACTCCTTGGAAGAAAAGTTATGACCAACCTAGACTGCATATTAAAAAGCAGAGACATTATTTTGCCAACAAAGGTCTATCTAGTCAAGACTACGGTTTTTCCAGTAGTCATGTATGGGTGTGAGAGTTAAACTATAAAGCTGAGAGCCAAAAAATTGATGCTTTTGAACTGTGGTGTTGGAGAAGACTCTTGTGATTCCCTTGGACTGCAAGGAGAAGCAACCAGTCCATCCTAAAGGAAATCAGTCCTGGTTCCATATTCATTGGAATATTCAGTTGAATATTGAATGGAATATTCAATGAAATATTCAATGGGATATTGAATATTCCAGTATTCATTGAAAGGACTGAGGTTGAAGCTGAAACTCCAATACTCTGGCCATCTGATGTGAAGTTCTGAGTCATTTGAAAAGACCCTGATGCTGGGAAAGACTGAAGGCGGGAGAAGGGATTGATGGAGGATGAGATAGTTGAATGGCATCACCCACTCGATGGACATGAGTTTAATTAAACCCCGGGAGCTGGTGATGGTCAGGGAGGCCTGACATGCTGCAGTTCATGGGGGCAGAAAGAGTCGGAAATGACTGAGACTGAGCTGTACTGAACCGAGGTGAAGTAAAGGAAGGTAAATAACCTGTTATGATGTAGATGAGCATCATCCAATCAACTGAATGTCTGAGTAGAACAAAATGATTAACCTCTACCAAAAATAGAAAATTATGTTGGTTGTCAGATGTTAACTGCAACACCAGGTGTCCTGGGACACCAGCCTGTTGGCCTCTCTCAAGGATTTGGATTTTGTCGGCTAACTCAAGTTCTTCAGTTCAGTTCAGTCTCTCAGTCAAGTCCAACTCTTTGCAATCCCATGGATTGCAGCACATAGGCTTCCTTGTCCATCACCAACTCCCAGAGCTTGCTCAAACTTAATGTTCATCAAGTCAGTGATGCCATCCAATCTCCTCTTGTTGTCCTCTTGTCCTCCTGCCTTCAATCTTTCCCAGCATCAGGTCTTTTCCAGTGAGTCAGGTCTTCACATCAGGTGGCCAAAGTATTGGAGTTTCAAATTCAGCATCAGTCCTTCCAATGAATATTCAGGACTTATTTCCATTAGGATCAACTCATTTGATCCCCTTGCAACCCAAGGGGCTCTCAAGACTGTTTTCCAACACCATCTTTGGCGCATCAAAATCATCAAGTTTTTGGCGCTCAGCCTTCTTCATAGTCCAGCTCTCAAATCAATACATTACTACTGGAAAAACCATTGCTTTGACTAGATGGACCTTTGTAGCTTTTTAATATGTCATTCTAGTTTTTTCATAGTTTTTCTTCCAAGGAGCATGTGTCTTTTAATTTCATGGCTACAGTCACCATCTGCAGTGATTTGGGGAGCCCAAAAAAATAGTGTCTGTTACTGTTTTCATTGTTTCCCATCTATTTACCATGAAGTGATGGGACTGGATGCCATGATTTTTGTTTTTTGAATTTTGAGTTTTGAGCCAGCTTTTTTACTTTCCTCTTAAACTTTCATCCATCAAGAGGTTCTTAATTCACTTTCTACCATAATGGTGGTGTCATTTGAATATCTGAAGTTATTGATATTTTTCCTGGCAATCTTGATTTCAGTTTGTGCTTCATCCAGTCTGGCATTTTGCATGATATATTCTGAAGATATATTAAATAAGCAAAGTGACAATATACAGCTTTGACATATCCTTTTCCCAATTTGGAACCAGTCCATTGGTCTATGTTTGGTTCTAACTTTTTTTCTTAACCTTCATACAGATTTTTAGCAGGCAGGTAAGGTGGTCTGGTATTCCCATCTCTTGAAGGAATTTCCACAGTTTGTTGTGATCCACACAGTCAAAGGCTTTAGCCTAGTTAATGAAGAACAAGTAGATGCTTTTCTGGAATTCTTTTGCTTTTTCTATGATCCAACAAATGTTGGCAACTTGATCTCTGGTTCCTTTGCCTTTTCTAAATCCAGTTTGAACATCTGGAAGGTCTCAGTTTATGCATTGTTGAAGCATGACTTGAAGAATTTTGAGCAATACTTTGCTAACATATGAGATGAGTGCATTTGTGTGGTAGTTTGAACAGTCTCTGACATTGTCTTTCTTTGGAATTTGAATGAAAACTGACCTTTTCCAGTCCTGCGGCCACTGCTGAGTTTTCCCAATTTGCTGTCATATTGAGTGCAGCACTTTCAAGACATCATTTTTAGGATTTGAAATAGCTCAACTGGCATTCTGTCACCTCTATGAGTTCTGTACATAGTGATGCTTCCTAAAGTCCACTTGACTTTGCATTCCAGGATGTATGGCTTTAGGTGAGTGATCACACCATCATGGTTATCTGGGTCATTATGATCTTTTTTTTTTTTTTTTTAATCATCTGTGTATTCTTGCCACCTCTTCTTAATATCTTCTGATTCTCCTAGGTCCATACCATTTCTGTCCTTTATTCTGCCCATCTTTGCATGAAATGTTCCCTTGGTATTTCTAATTTTCTTGAAGAAATCTCTGTCCTTTCCCATTCTATTGTTTTCCTCTGCTCCTTTGCATTCATTTCTTAGGAAGGCTTTCTTTTCTCTCTTTGGTACTCTTTGGAACTCTGCATTCAGATGGATATCTTTCCTTCTTTCTGCCTCCTGCTTCTCCTATTTTCTCAGTTATTTGTAAAGCCCACTCAGACAACCATTTTGCATTTTTTCCTTTCTTCTTCTTGAGGATTGTTTTGATTGTCATCTCCTGAAAAATGTTATGAACCTCTGTCCATAGTTCTTCATGCAGTCTATCAGATCTAATCCCTTAAATCTATTTGTCACTTCCACTATATAGTGGTGAGGGATTTGATTCAGGTTATACCTGAATGGTCTAGTGGTTTTCCCTACTTTCTTCCTTCTAGGTCTGAATTTGGCAATAAGGAGTTCATGTCCTGAGCCACAGTCAGCTCCCAATCTTGTTTTTGCTGACTGTTTAGAGCTTCTCCATCTTTGGCTGCAAAGAATATAATCAGTCTGATTTCGGTATTGACCATCTGTGATGTCCACATGTAGAATCGTCTCTTGTGTTGTTGGAAGATGGTGCTTGTTATGACCAGTGTGTTTTCTTGGTAAAAATATGTTAGTCATTGCCCTGCTTCATTTTTTACTTCAAGTCCAAACTTGCTTCTTACTCCAGGTATCTCTTGACTTCCCACTTTTGCATTCCAGTCCCCCATGATGAAAAAGACATTTTTATGGGTGCTAGTTCTAGAAGTTCTTGTATGTCTTTATAGAACTGTTCAACTTCAGCTTCTTCGGCATTAGTAATTAGGTCATAGATTTGGATTACTGCATCTATCTACTTATATCCATCTTTCTTTACTGTTTCTTTCCCTGTGGAACTCTAACTGATACAGATTTTATATACAGACTTTTGTAAAACACTGGAAATTGAATATATGATCAGATGTATACATCCCCGCATTTATTAGGAAGATGGCTCAATGATCTATTCAAATCCTCAAAGTTGTTTATGTTCTAATGAAGTCTTAGAACTTTTGCTTGGAAAGTTCCCTGTCACAGTATATTAATTATGTCAGTAAACTATGAAGGTAAGCCATTATGGTCTGAATTGATCCAAAATACCTAATCTCCAAGGTAAGATTTAATGGAAATGATGGCTATAATATATAATAATTTTAAGAGCAATGTATAGCCTTTCTCTTTTGTGATTTTAAAAGCACAAGAGGTCTGTACACTCCTCAATCACAAAATACTCTTGATTCTCAGTTTCCAAGGAGAAAATGCCTAGAAAAGAATTCTCATAGGTAGTTCTAGTCAGTTCTCAAGTATGAAAAATGAATTTTATGTGTAGGGTTGTTTGAAAGCTAGAGTCATTGAAAAATATCTCAATCTGTACAATTAGTGTATGGATGGATAGAGCACACCTTAATGGCAAATTATAACATTTATCCACAAAAGATAAATACACTGGTCAATCACCAATGTTCTTTTTCATATTTTCAAAGATTTAAAATATAATCTCCATGGATATTCATTATAATTTTGAAGAAAGGGAGAAATAAAAGAAACAAATTTTATTGTAGTATAACTATTTTACATATCTAGCTCCTAACATAACTCAAAAGTAATAACACATCTCAGGTGCCTCGCATAGTTACCAACCTAATAGCTGGAATATAGTTTTCCTATCAAGTAAGTCCACACAACTCTTTCATACTATTTCCCAAGGCAATGCCCCAGTTGTATTGCAGACCAAATACAGTGGTTTAGGTCTTTACCATGCCTCCTCTTGTACTGATCCATTCATCCCATCACAGGCTGAAAATAAGTTGTAATTTGTGACGTAGCAACAGGTATGTGTGATCTGATTGTTCCTGGAAGACACTTTGGCATGGACAAAAATTCTATTACCTTTTTCCACAGTGAGATTTGTATAAGTTGTGCACTCCAATTTTATTCTTTGAAGAATTTCTGAAGTACAAGTGTGTTTTTACTCTTTTCATATTGGAAATAATGCAATAACAGAGCCTACTAGTATATATAGAGCAATAGAGCACATGTTTAAGAAATTGCAGCATATTTTGTGCCAAAGATAAAATAAATCATTTGTAATAAGATTCGTTTTTCATTTTTATATAAATAAATTCAAATGAAAACACAACTTTACAAGTATCTTCATTTCCCTTGTACATTTTGACAGGCTATTATTCACTTGCACCTGTAATTTTTTTTTCTTTATCTTTCTGTCACAAATAATGAAAAAAAAAAAAAAACAGCGACTATAGCATTATATTGCTTAGTGTTTCCTTGAATATAGTGTTTCATAGTATTAATTTATCTAAGTTTCATATTGCTTACAAAACTGAAACTCAAAATTTGTATTGAATTGAAAGAACAGAAAAGAAAGAAGCCAAATATAGGATAACAACAATGAATATAATATTGAAATTATTGAAATGTTACAAGTTTTTGTATCATGCATAGACTTTTTTTGCCCAATAAAATCACAATTTTAGTTAGAAATTATTCTATGAACCCATGTATTAATTGTCAATCAAAATATATATTAAGCATTTCTTTAATGAGTATTCTATTATTAACATATTTATTCAATTTATTGGCAGCCCCATCACTTAATATGTTCACTTATTGATCATATGAAAAACATGGCATTAAGGTTGGAAATGTGTTCTTTTGTCCTTCATCTTGTTTTCATTTCTAAATACTTCCTAAAGATTAAAAGCATGGATCATATCTCTCAGAATAAAATTTATATTTTTGTTTGAGAGTCAATTTTATGTATCTCTGATTTATTTGGTTGATACCATGATTATGATAGAAATATTGATGCCAGGAAACATTTAAAGGAAAGGGCTTTTTCAATAATTTATGTTAAATTTCTGAAAAGTAACTGCAATAAAAATGTTTCTATAAGAATGACCAGATGCATAAAAAAAACCCCAACAATGTCTTAAGATGTTTAAGAAAAAGAAATCTTAAAATAATAAATGTAGTTCATGCATGTATGCCAAGTCACTTCAGTTGTGTTTGACTCTTTGCAACACTATGAACTGTAGCCTTCCAGGCTCCTCTGTCCCTGGGATTCTCCAGGCAAGAATACTGGAGTGGGTTGCCGTGCCTTCCTCCAAAAGATCTTCATGACCCAGGGATCAAATCCTCCTCTCTTACATCTTATGCATTGGCAGATGGGTTCTTTACCACTAGTGCCATCTGGGAAGCCCAATTGATGTAGTATGTAAATCAAATTAAAGGAGATAACTGAAAATTATCAGCTTTTAATTAAAGCAAGTAAATATCAGAGAATATAAAAATATAATGATTTCTTGGTTCATTGCCAGAATTTTAGAATGATATTAATTTTGATACTGTCTATAAATATGACTACATATAACTGATATATCTATACATATACCTATGCTTAACATGAATTTTACTTTATTCTCAGTTTTTACTTCTATCAAATTTTAATCTGACTATTATAAATGAAAATTGTAATAAGATAATTAAATATCCATTTTCAGAATGTATCAAATATAAATATTATTCCATCGAGTTTAAACATTATGTATACAGGACATATGGGGCTTCACTGGCGGCTCAGAGGTAAAGAATCTGCCTGCAATGCAGGATACACAGGAGATGCGGGCTCAAGCCCTGGGTTGGGAAGACTCCCCTGGAGTAGAACATGGCAACCCACTCCAGTGTTCTTGCCTGGAGAATCCTATGGATAGGGGAACCTGGTGGGCTATATATAGTCCATAGAATCGCAAAGAGTCGGACATAACTGAAGCGACTGAGCATACAGACATACAATTTTTTAATTTATTTTTTAAATTGAAGGTTAATTGCTTTACAAAATTTTGTGGTTTTTGTCATACATCAAGAATCAGCCATAGGTACATCAATTTCCCTCCCTCCCAAACCTCGCTCCCAACTCCCTCCCCATCCTACCCTTCTAGATTGTCACAGAGCCTCTGTTGGAGTTTCCTGAGTCATAGAGCAAATTCCCACTGGCTATCTATTTTATATGTGACATTGTAAAGTTCCATGTCACTCTCTCCACACATCTCACCCTCTTCCTTCTCCCCTCCCCCCGTGTCAATAGGTCTGTTCTCTATGTTTTTTTCTCCATTGCTGCCCTGAAAGTAAATTCATCAGGACCATCTTTTTAGATTCCACATATACCTGTCAGTGTATATTTATATTTCTCTTTCTGACTTACTTCACTCTGCATAATAGGCTCTAGGTTCCTCCATCTCATGAGAACTGACTCAAATGTACTCCTTTTTATGGCTGAGTAGTACTCCATTGTATATATGTACCACAGCTTCTTTATCCATTCATCTGTTGATGAACATCTAGGTTGCTTCCATGTTCTAGCAATTATAAGTAGTGCTGCAATGAACATTGAGGTACATGTCTATTTTTCAATTTTGATCTCCTCAGGGTATATACCTAGGAGTGGGATTGCTGGGTCATATGATGGCTGTATTCCTAGCTTTTTAAGGACTCACCATACCATCTTTCATAGTGGTTGTATCAGTTTACATTTCCACCAGCAATGTAAGATGGTACCCTTTTCTCCACACCCATTCCAGCATTTACTGTTTGTAGATATTTTGATGATGGCCATTCTGACTGGTGCGAGGTGGTATCTCATTGTAGTTTTGATTTGCATTTCTCTAACAATGAGTGATGTTGAGCATCTTTTCATGTGTTTAATAGCCATCTGCACAGACATACAGTATTTTTTAGAAAAGACTTCCCTTTTCATTTTTACTGACTTTGTTCTTCATTTAGAGGAAAGTTCAAAATTGGAAAAATATCTGTTATCTCATACAGAGTCTTTTTCTTGAGTATATATTTAGTCTTTTAACATAAAATATCTATTTACTTTGTTATTGCTAAGGAAAATATATTTCTGAGCTTGATGATGTGTTGTAATTTTATATACCCATAAAATCACTATGCTCCTCAAGATACACACCACTTCTATGACCCCAAATCTTTCAAGCACCTTTTTAGTTACACTCTACCCCAGCACCATAGGTTCATTTGCTTATCTTCAAAATTTATAAAAATTGTGTCATGTGATATGTGTTTAATCTCTTTTGATCAAAATTTTAGAAATTCTGAAAAAGAGTTTTTTCCAAAATAGTTGTTTAATTTTTTACTATTACTAGGAAGTTATGAATTTCAAGTTGTTCTACATCTTTCATAGTACAAATACTTACCATTCTTTTAATCTTGGATATTTTGTTGGGAGGGTTTGGTAGGACAATACTGTTTTACTTTTATCATGCTTGATGACTAATGATACCAAGTTCAATACATTTCACTAAATGAACATTTAAATGGTCTGTTTTTGTTCATTTATATTCTTATACTAATGCACCTTAAATTATTTATTTGGTTGATTCTATTTTTCCTTAATGATATGTATGCATGATTTGCCTATTCTGGATATATATATCCAAACATCTATATTGTTTCATATATTTGCTTCAGACATATATATTGGGAATCTTTCACCACCTGTGGCTTGTCTTATACACTTCCTACTTTAATTCTGTATTTAGATAAATAGAAATCCTGAAATTTAGTGTAGTTTATTTTTTAACTAGTGATATTGAACAACTTTATTTAGATATAATTTACATAAAATAAAATTCACTCATTTTAAAATTGGTTTGTTGAGTGTTTGCCATTAATAAAATCATAAAGAGAGAGGAAATGATACAGCCTTTAATAGCCATACAGTAGTTGAATGACTACAGTTGACATAATATATCACTACTTCTGCATATGCTATTGGTCATACAGATCATTTCTGAAAAAATATTATAGGGGACAAGAACAGATTGGAGAAGGCAATGGCAACCCACTCCAGTATTCTTGCCTGGAGAATCCCAGGGACAAAGGAGCCTGGTAGGCTGCCGTCAATGGGGTCGCACAGAGTCAGACACGACTGAAGTTACTTAGTAGCAGCAGCAGCAGAACAGATTGTTAATGCAGGTAGGTTGGAACCATTGAAGGTGGTCATGAAGGCTGGCTACTAAAATGCCATTACTGACAGTATGGGCTTCCCTAGGGGTCAGCCAGTAAAGGATATTCCTATAATGCAGGAGACCCAGGTTCCATCCCTGGGTTGGGAAGATCCCCTGAAGAAGGGAATGGCTATCCACTCCAGTATTCTTGCCTGGAGAATCCTATGGACAGAGGAGCCTGCCAGGCTACAGTCCATAGGCTTGCAAAGAGTCAGATATGATTGTTGTTGTTATTCAGTTGCTAAGTGGTATCCAACTCTTTGCGATGCCATGAACTGAAAAAGCATGCCAGGCTTCCCTGTCCTTCACTACCTCCCGGTATTTGCTCAGACTCATTCTCAGCATTCTTGATGGTCCAACTCTCACATCCATATGTGACAACTGGAAAAACCATAGCTTTGACTATATGGACCTCTGTTGGCAAAGTGATATATCTACTTTTTAATAAAATGTTTAGGTTTGTCATAGCTTTTCTTCCAAGGAGAAAGCATCTTTTAATTTCATGGTTGCAGTCACTGGCTGTAGTGGTTTCAGAGCTCAAGGATATAAATCAGTCACTCTTTCCATTTTTTCTTCATCTATTTGCCATGAAGTGATGGGACCAGAAGCCATGATCTTAGTTGAGCTCTATGTTAAGGTTATATGTTCTTTTGCATATTTCTTCTATTTGATCATTTTTATTGTGAAATATCCCTGATTATTTTTAGCAATAGTCCTCGGCTTAACATTTATTTTTCATAATTAAAATACCTGGTGATGTTGGGTGGAGTGCATGTTCCTAGCTGTGCTGGTGCAGCCTTACTCTTAGGCAGACCATGTCTCTGTGTCTCAAGTGGGAAAACTTCTCAGTGATTTTTCACTTTGTGTGTTTTTCATTTCCACCATTTTCTTTAATTATTTTTCACAGTTTCATTTCTCTGCTAGGATCCCCATTATTTTTTGTGTGTTGCTAACTTTTATCACTTGAGCTTTGAACGTATCATCTTTTTAGTTTGTTTTAAAATTACTTCCTAATGCTTCCAACATCTAACCTAGTTTAGTGATGTTGAATTTTTATTTTTAGACATTGGATTATTTTCCCTGATTTTTTGTGACATTTTCTTCTTTTTTATTGAAAACTGGACATTGAACATAGAGTGGCGATAACCAAAGTTACAGGCATGCCTCTTTCTTCTAGGATATTAATGTGGGTAACACTATTCATCTTCCACCAGGGCTTCCCTGGTAGCTCAGCTGGTAAAGCATTTACCTGCAATGCTGGAGACCTGGGTTGGGAAGATCCCCTGCGGAAGGACATGGTAACCCACTCCAATATTCTTGCCTGGAGAATCCCCATGGACAGAGGTGTCTGGTGGGCTACAGTCCATGGGGTTTACAAAGAGTCTGACACCACTGAGCTACTAAGCAGAGCACAGTGTAATTCATCTAGTCAGGAACTGACCTGGGTTTTGACTATCACTAACTCAGAGCAACACTACTGTCAGTTTGCTCTAGCATTACCTTTGGCATGGAGTGGGGTCCAGTTTGTTTTCTCAGAGCAGGTGTTCTCCAGGATTCTTGCTCTGTCCTCAGGGTAATGCCTTCCCTGCATACCTACACTTGGCGTATCTGTCCGTGCCCTTCTTCTCCTGCTGTACACTGCAATTCCCAGCTCCTTAGCGCTTGCTAGCCTGATGACAGAGGGCCGTTACGAGGTCTCTGTTCTGCTGGTTCAGGTTCAGTTTTAGGCAGACCCTGTTTCTGTGTGTCAAGAGGGCAGATTTCTCAGTGATTTTGCCCATCCCCAACTGATAAGAAATCTGTACATGATCTGACTTCACAATGATTTTCACCCTTCCTCTAAGACAGAGTTTTTTGTTTTTTTCCTTTTCTTCCTTTTGAGTAGCTGTTCATTGCTGCTTTGGAAATAACAGTATTTGTTGCTTTGTTTTTTTTTTTTTTCTATCAGATTTTTAATTATTATGTATTTTTTTCTAGTGTTCATATCTTTTTCCTACTCTGTGACCAAGTGAGTTTATACCTGTGTTCCCCCTGTCTTAAAAGTATTTGTAATCCTTGTATTTCAGTGTATTTGTTGTTCTTCAAACTGAAATCTAATAGCTTCAAGGAAAGCCATTTCTTGTAAATCACCCCAAATTTCCTAGCTGACAGAATATATATGATGTTCTTTTTAGATTTCTATGTATTGGGGGAGAGCTAGAAGATCCATGTTTTTATATTTGAAATACATCTCCTGATAAAGTACATAGAAAATTCTTGATTTTTGCTAACTGCTTTAATTTTTTTAATCTTTAATTTGGTTGTTTATCCTTTTCTTATTTTACTATGCAAATATTTTAATATGCCATTACAATTTTATTGAATCGTTTAGCTTTTCAGTTTAGTTGTTGCTAAGTTGTGACCGACTCCTTGTGACCCCATGGACTTCAGCACGCCAGGCTTCCCTGTTCATCACCAACTCCTGGAGATTGCTCAAACTTATGACCATCGAGTTGGTGATAGCATCCAACCATCTCATCCTCTGTCATCCCCTTCTCATCTTGCCTTCAATCCTTCCCAGCATCAGGTTATTTCCAATGAGTCAGTTCTTTGCATCAGGTAGCCAAAGTAGTGGAGTTTCAGCTTCAGCATCAGTCCTTCCAATGAATATTCCAGACTGATTTCCTTTAGGATGGACTAGTTGGATCTCCTTACAGTTCAAGGGACTCTCAAGAGTCTTCTCCAATAGCACAGTTCAAAAACATTAATTCTTCTATCCTCAGCTTTCTTTCAGGTCTAAATCTCACCTCCATACATGACTACTGGAAAAACCATGACTTTGACTAGATGGACCTTTGTCAGAAAAATAATGTCTCTGCTTTTTAATATGTTATTTAGATTGGTCATAGTTTTTCTTCCAGGGAGCAAGCATCCTTTAAGTTCATGCCTGCAGTAACCATCTGCAATTATTTAGGAGCCAAAGAAAATAAAGTCTCTCACTGTTCCCATTGTTTCCCCATCTATTTGCCATAAAGTGATGGGACCAGTTGACATGAACTTAGTTTTCTGGATGTTGAGTTTTAAGCCAGATTTTTCACTCTCATCAAGAGGCTGTTTAGTTCTTCTTCACTTTCTGCCATAAGAGTGGTGTCATTTGCATATCTGAGGTTATCGATATTTCCCTGGTAATCTTGATTCCAGCTTGCACTTCATCCAGCCCTGCACTTTGCATGATGCATTCTGCATATAAGTTAAATTAGCAGGGTGACAATATACAGCCTTGATATACTCCTTTCCAATTTGGAATCAGCCCATTGATCCATGTCTGATTCTAATTATTGCTTCTTGACCTGCATACAGATTTCTCAGGAGGCAGGCCAGGTGGTCTTGTATTCCCATCTCTTGAAGAAATTTCCAGTTTGTTGTGATCCACACAGTCAAAGGTTTTGGCATTGTCAATAAAGCAGAAGTAGATATTTTTCTGGAACTCTCATTTTTTCTGTGATCCAGTGGATGTTGGCAATTTGAGCTCTGATTCCTCTGCCTTTTCTTAATCCAGCTTGAACATCTGTAAGTTCACAGTTCATGTACTGTTGAAGCCTAACTTGGAGAATTCTGAGCATTATTTTGCTAGCATGTGAGATGAGTGAAATTGTGCAGTAATTTGGATATTCTTTGGCACTGCCTTTCTTTGGGATTGGAATGAAAACTGATCTTTTCTAGCCCTGTGGCCACTGCTGAGCTTTCCAAATTTGCTGGCACATTGAGTGCAGCACTTTCACAGCATCGTCTTTTACGATTTGAAATAGCTCAACTGGACCTTAGCTTTTACTTGAATTAATTTTTAATTGTTGCTTTAGGGATTACAACATGCTTCTTTATATTATTACAATCCAATTTGAATTTACTATAGAAATAATTTGTAAAACATAAGAACTTTGCAATAATATATTGCAATTAACACATTCTCTCAATGCTATATATGTTACCTTATATTTCACCTATGCATGATAGCGACATAGAGTATTATAGTTTTTTTTTACATTATTATTATATTTTACACAGTTGAACAGGAGTATACATGTATAATAGATTTTATATAATATATAACTGAATTATATATTATATAAATTAATTCACATATTTGTGTGTATAATTCATGACAAATATATTATACACAGCATTATTTGTTTATTCCTATTTCTCAGATTTACCATCTGGTATAATTTTCCATTCAGCTTCTAGCATTTTGCCTATTTCTAAAGCACAGCTCTGGTAACAATGAATTTTAAAATGCTATTATTTCAATTTGTCTTTCAAACAATATGTTTACAGAATATAGAAGAGTTTGCTGAAAGTAATTTTTGTTTCTACATTTTAGGTGCAAGGTTTTTGGTCACCATTGTTTTTGATGAGAAATGAATTATTAATCTGCTTTGGTTTGCTTATACACAATACATAAGGTGCCATTTTTGGTTCAGTGATTCCACTTTAATATTAACTTTTTTCCACTGTTCTGAACTCCATCACCTGCCTCTCAAGTTGATAACACTGCTGTTTGCCACCAGAGCTGTGGAATATCAGATGGGAACTAAGGAGGGGAAGCTGAAAGAGCTGCCAGATTGCATGTTTAACTAAATACAGTAGCACTCTTTTAAGAGTACATTTTTCTCAAGTTTCTGTCTATTTAGGCCCTTTTCTTGTGTTTTCAAATGTATGTCTTTAACAGTTGTGTTCTATGTTTAATGTTGTCTGAAAGAAATTGCCCAATATAATCTCACCATCATTCATGGAATGCCCCATACTTAACTGTTTTTAATTTGGCTCTTTTTCTTGTCTACTCAAGCATTAGATAATGACAGTAAACAAAAATTAGGAAAGCTCTCTCAAAAACTCATATGAATGATAATCATACCAAAATTTCTGATAGGTAATGTATGAAAGTGAAAAGAGAAAGTGTTAATCACTCAATCATGTCCTACTCTTTTGTGACCCCATGGACTGTAGCCCTCCAGACTATTCTGTCCATGGAATTCTCCAGGCAAAAATACTGGAGTGAGTTGTCAGTTCCTACTCTAAGGGATCTTCTTGACCCAGATATCAAACCCAAGTCTCCTGCATTGTAGGCAGTTTCTTTACCAACTGAGTCACCAGGGAAGCCAAGTTATGCATGGAGCAAGCAATACAGCTACATTCAATAGGATTTTTCAGAGAATGTGGAGACAGGCAAGTCCATGTCTGCAAGGTGGGAGAGCAGACTCAGGATCCAGGAAGGCCAAGCTCACTGATACAGTCTGAAGGAATCTGATAGAATTCCCTATTGCTCAAGTAGAAGGGCTTTATTGTTTTATTCAGGACTTAACTAAGTTGGATGAGGTCCATTCACATTGTGGAGTGTAACTGAGTTTAAGTCATTAAGATAAATGTCAATTTCCATTTAAAATAAAAGCTTCTAAGTTAACAAAATTAATGATTATAAAATTCTGATATGGAATCCCTTTCATCTAAGATTTACTGTTACTAGAGTTGGAAAATAAACATAAGGACAATTGACAATTCTGTTGCAAGAAATGTTTATTTTGATTCTACAATGATAAAAATACCATTTTTAATAGATTGTCCATGATTTTTAGTTTACATTTTGTAAACTTTTTTGTTACTTCTGGATTAAGTATCACTTTAGAATTTTCAAAGGGCTCATAAAATTTTATTAGCCACATGAATAGCACATATCAACTTATCCTTTCAGTAGAAGTGACTTGCATAATTAAAAGGTATATATCATTTTCTAGCTACTTTATGAATGAAGAATTGAAAACCAGATAATATAAACTGTTATAATTTGTTGATTGATTGAACATAAGTCAAAAGTTTCTGAAACAGAATCTTAAAGACAAAATGCCAAATTTCATCTAACTGTTGTTCAAATATTTTTCAAGGAAAAGTAAAAGGTGGAATGTCTTAATTTTTACTGGGATAGAAAAAATTTAAAATGGAGTAAATAAGTCACAAACATTTGTTGTAACAAGTCATTTAAATATAACTGTAAAATCAAGGACTGAGAAATCAAGTCAATCATCCAAGTTTTTTTTTTTTAATGTAATATTTAAAAATATGTGGAGACCTAAAGTAAAAGTATAATAAAATACATTATTGAATGACTAATATTAAAAATTTAATCAGAACATGAAAATTTGAGGCTATATTGATAGTGTTAAAATATTATTAGTATAGATAATATTATTCATTTGACTTTTGATAATATATTGGTAGATTGCAGGAAAGCATTGAAAAATAAAATATCCAATTAGTATCAAGAGGGCATTTATTGAAAATCATTGAAGTCAAGAATATAAAATTTAAAAAACAACAGCAACAACAATAACAAAAAAAAGAATGTAAAATTTAAAATATCCTTCTAAATCTTGTTTATGTTGCTTTAGACTGCTAAATGAGTTCTGGGCAATAAAATTTAGTCATTAATAATTAATAATCTATGGGATAATAATGTCCCTACTTGACATAAGAATGGTATAGTATGAATATAGAACACATTTTCAAATATAATGTTATGTTATATATATATATAGAAATTATATAAGTTGAAAACATATAGCATATTATATATAATGTTATGATGAATAGTGAATTATGAATTAACTAAATGAATACATATCACACATGCTAAGCATATGTCATTTTAGGATCATTAAAAATAATCTACCCCTTGTTTTAATTTATGTAGTTGTTTCATTTTAAACAATGGAATTTGGACATTTAGAAACAAGATAAAGAGTTGTTATTTTTTCTCTCATTCTCAATTTTACACACGTCATTAAACATACATTGTTTTATCTTAATTTTTCTGCTGACGAAATTTGTTGCTTCAAGTGTATAAAGAGGTTAAACACTTCATCTTGAATTATTTTTCCATGATTCTGTTCAGTCTATGGGGCCAAGAAATACCTTCCAGGAAAATGATTGTGCATCTAATCATTTATGCCATTATTAGAATAGAGAAAATTGGCTGCAATTTTATGCAGTCATGATTCTAACATCTTTAAAGGTTAATTGAATGAAACCTAAAGAAGATGGTAAATTATCCAATTCGAGTCATAGGCAATGGTGGTAAGGGAAACCCTATTATCTCAGTTCTTAGGGTGCAAAGGGAGAGTGCAGTTAATGGAACCTAAAGGGAAAGATCTAAAGGGAGTAGCCATCATGGTCAACAAAAGAGTCAGTACTTGGATGCAATCTCAAAAATGACAGAATGATCTCTGTTCATTTCCAAGGCAAACCATTCAATATCATGGTAATCCAAGTATATGCCCTGACCAGTAACACTTAAGAAGCTGAAGTTGAACAGTTCTATGAAGACCTACAAGACTTTATAGAACTAACACACCAAAAAGATGTCATTTTCATTATAGGAGATTGGAATGCAAAAGCAGGAAATCAAGAAACACCTGGAGTAACAGGCAGATTCGGCCTTGGAGTACAGAATGAAGGAGGGCAAAGGCTAATAGAGTTCTATCAAGAGAACATTCTGGTCATAGCAAACAAACTCTTCCAACAACACAAGAGATGACTCTACACATGGACATCACCAGATGGTCAACACCGAAATCAGATTGATTATATTCTTTGAAGCCAAAGATGGAGAGGCTCTGTATGGTCAGCAAAAACAAGACTGGGAGCTGACTGTAGCTCAGATCATGAACTCCTTAATGCCAAATTCAGACTTAAATTGAATAAAGTAGAGAAAACCACTACACCATTCAGGTATGACCTAAATCAAATCCCTTATGACTATACAGTGGAAGTGAGAAATAGATTTAAGGGACTAGATCTGACAGACAGAGTACTTGATAAACTATGGACAGAGGTTTGTGACATTGTACAGGAGACAAGGATCAAGATCATCCCCCAGAGAAAGAAATGCAAAAAAGAAAAATGGCTGTCTGAGGAGGCCTTACAAATAGCTGTGAAAAGGAAAAGGAAGTGAAAAGCAAAGGAGAAAAGGAAAGGTATAGCCATTTGAATGCAGAGTTCCAAAGAATAGCAAGGAATGATAAGAAAGCCTTCCTCAGTGATTAGTGCAAAGAAATAGAGGAAAACAATAGAATGGGAAAGACTAGAGATCTCTTCAATAAAATTAGAGATACCAAGGGAACATTTCATGCAAAGATGGACTCAATAAAGGACAGAAATGGTAGGGACCTAACAGAAGCAGAAGATATTAAGAAGAGGTGACAAGAAGACACAGAACTGTATGACCCAGATAATCACGATGGTGTGATCACACTCACCTAGAGCCAGACATCCTGGAATATGAAGTCAAGTGGGCCTTAGGAAGCATCACTATGAACAAAGCTAGGGGAGGTGATGAAATTCCAGTTGAGCTATTTCAAATCCTGGAAGATGATGCCGTGAAAGTGCTGCACTCAATACATTAGAAAATCTGGAAAACTCAGAGGTGGCCACAGGACTGAAAAGGTCACTTTTCATTACAATCCCAAAGAAAGGCAATGCCAAAGAATGCTCAAATTACCGCACAATTGCACTCATCTCACACGCTAGTAAAGAAATGTTCAAAATTCTCCAAGCCAGGCTTCAGCAATACGTGAACCATGAACTTCCAGATGTACAAGCTGGTTTTAGAAAAGGCATAGGGACAAGAGATCAAAGTGCCAACATCTGCTAGATCATCCAAAAAGCAAGAGAGTTCCAGAAAAACATCTATTTCTGCCAAAGCCTTTGACTGTGTGGATCACAATAAACTGCGGAAAATTCTGAAAGAGATGGGAACACAGACCACCTGACCTACCTCTTCAGAAACCTGTATGCAGGTCAGGAAGCAACAGTTAGAACTGGACATGGAACAACGGACTGGCTCCAAATAGGAAAAGGAGTACATCAAGGCTGTATATTGTCACCCTGTTTTTTTTACTTATATGCAGGGTACATCATGAGAAACACTGGAATGGAGAAACCACAAGGTAGAATCAAGATAGCTAGGAGAAATATCAATAACCTCAGATATGCAGATGACCCCACCCTTATGGCAGAGGGTGAAGAAGAACTAAAGAGCCTCTTGATGAAAGTGAAAGAGGAGAGTGCAAAAGTTGGCTTAAAGCTCAACATTCAGAAAACTAAGATCATGGCATCAGGTCCCATAACTTCATGGGAAATAGATGGGGAAACAGTGGAAACAGTGACAGACTTTATTTTTCTGGGCTCCAAAATCACTGCGGATGGTGATTGAAGCCATGAAATTAAAAGACGCTTACTCCTTGGAAGGAAAGTTATGACCAACTTAGACAGCATATTAAAAAGCAGAGACATTACTTTGCCAATAAAGGTCCACCTAGTCAAAGCTCTGGTTTTTCCATGGTCATGTATGGATGTGAGAGTTGGACTATAAAGAAAACTGAGCACCAAAGAATTTATGCTTTTGAACTGTGGAATTGGAGAAGACTCTTGAGAGTCCCTTGGACTGCAAGAAGATCCAACCAGTCCATCCTAAAGGAGATCAGTCCTGGGTGTTCATTGATAGGACTGATTTTGAAGCTGAAAACCAATACTTTGGCCACCTGATGTGAAGTTCTGGCTCATTTGAAAAGACCCTCATGGTGGGAAAGATTGAGGACAGGATGAAAAGTGGAAGACAGAGGATGAGATGGTTGGATGGCATCACTGACTCAACTGACATGAGTTTGGGTAGACTCCGGGAGTTGGTGATGGACATGGGGGTCTGGCATGCTGCGGTTCATGGGGTCACAAAGAATCGGACACAACTGAGCGAATGAACTGAACTGAACTGAAAGGGAAAGATACCTGAGAGAGTTGACACCCAAAGAAGAGCTGAGGAAATTCCACCACTACCAAACCTTTACTCTTCAAAGACAGAGCGAGGAAAACATGCACCTAAACTGTCTCTCCTCCCAAGCCCACTGAAAGCAAGATGATAGCGGTGACTTAGATAATGCATCTTTTATGGCCAGCATCCTTGACTGACATCAGGGCCAAGGGAAGAAATGTAAGGTAAATGGAAAATAACCAGAATATATTCCTTGGAAACTCATTTAAAATGAAAGATTTCACAAACCATTTTCTGATATAGTTTTACTATCTTGTTGCAAATGTGTAACTTATCTCCTTTAATGGGACAAGCAGAACTTTCCATCACCAAACTGATCAAATCATTACATTTCATTAACCTCATTTTACTTTTTCTGATGAAATATATATATAATAAATAAAATATATAATTTATATATTATATAAATATATAATAAATATTATATATATATATATAAAATATATAGCCTATATCCAAGATCCCTTTTGACCAGGAAGCAAAGTTTTAAAAGCAATTTTTGTAATTAAACTCATTCCAGAAAAATTTTGACTTCCTGTAAATCTAAAGAATGTCAAATTATATAAAAATATTTTCAAACAATCTGTGTATTTAGTCTGGGTGCTATGAGTTTGTGGTAAGTCACTTCAGTGGTGTCTATCTTTGTGATGCCTATGGACTGTAGACCATCAGGTATCTCTGACCATGGGATTCTTCAGGCAAGGATACTTGAGAGGTTTGCCATGCCCTCCTCCAGGGAATCTTCCTGACCCAGGGGTCAAACCAGAGTCTCTTACATCTCCTGAATTGGCAGACAGGTTCTTCACCATTAGCGCCACCTAGGTGCTATAGGAAATAACATATACACATACCTACACACACTCCCACAATAGCATAACATGTCTTTACTTTTGAGGGATAGATAACAAAGAAAGAAAATTTTAACCATAAATCAGAATATAGTTTCAAAGTCTGCAATTTCCCCTTTGAAACATAAGGTATACTAGTTTTTGAGACAAAATTATAATAGAAAGAATGAGAAAATTTGAATGTAAGCCTGAGGCAATATAGCAAATAAAGATCTCATTTACATATATAAAGTTGTATTAGGGGGTGGATATCACAGACTGAATTACTACAGACAGGATTCAAAAGTTCTATGACAAAATGACTAATCAAACAGATTTTTCTAAAAATGAAGCAGTGAGAGATTGCATACAGTCTAGTTACAGAAAAAATAGATATTTGCAGGATGTATGGCTCTCAGTTTTCTTTATTGATCTTCAGGCTTCCAGAAATCTTTCACCCTTTTTTCTTCCTTGTATTCTCTCTTTCATGATCCCCTTAAATCTGTGTACAGAAATCTAACACTCATTGTTGTTTAGTCACTAAGTCCAAATCTTTGTGAACTCATGGATTGTAGCCTGCCAGGCTTTTCTGTCCATGGGGTTTCCCAGGAAAGAATTCTGGAGGGGGTTGTAATTTCCTTCTCAGAGGATCTTCCCAACCCGGGGATCAAACCTGAGTCTCCTGCTTGCAAGGCAGATTATTTTACTGCTGAACAACACAGTTCAGTTCAGTTCAGTTCAGTTGCTCAGTCGTGTCCAACTCTTTGTGACCCCATGAACTGCAGCATGCCAGGTCTCTCTGTCCATTACCAACTCCCGGATTTACTCAACCTCATGTCCATTGGGTTGGTGATGCCACCAAACAACATAGGGAACCCCATAAGGAGCTAGGGCTTTAGGAGGTGACTAGGATTAGATGAGGTCTGAGACCTGAGTCGTCATGAATAGGGTCAGTGACTTTATAGGATCCACTAGAGAGTTACTTCTCTCTGCTATCCACTTTGAGAAGACATAAGAACTCAGCAGCCTGCCACTTGGAAGAACACCATTATCAAAACTTGACCATATTGGCACCTTGATCTCATACTTCCAACCATTAGAACTATGAAAAATAATGTTTTGCAGAATCCAACAACATATTAAAAAAATCATACACCATGACCAAGTGGGCTTTATCCCAGGAATGCAAGGATTCTTTAATATCTGCAAATCAATCAATGTAATACACCACATTAAAAAACTGAAAGATAAAAACCATATGATTATCTCAATAGATGCAGAAAAAGCCTTTGACAAAATTCAACATCCATTTATGATTAAAACTCTCCAGAAAGCAGAAATAGAAGGAACATACCTCAACATAATAAAAGCTATATATGACAAACCCACAGCAAGCGTCACCCTCAATGGTGAAAAATTGAAAGCATTTCCCCTGAAATCAGGAACAAGACAAGGATGCCCACTCTCACCACTACTATTCAATATAGTTTTGGAAGTGTTGGCCACAGCAATCAGGGCAGAAAAAGAAGTAAAAGGAATCCAGATAGGAAAAGAAGTGAAACTCTCTCTGTTTGCAGATGACATGATCCTCTACATAGAAAACCCTAAAGACTCTACCAGAAAATTACTAGAACTAATCAACGAATACAGTAAAGTTGCAGGATATAAAATTAACACACAGAAATCTCTTGCATTCCTATACACTAACAATGAGAAAACAGAAAGAGAAATTAAGGAAACAATACCATTCACCATTGCAACAAAAAGAATGAAATACTTAGGAGTATATCTACCTAAAGAAACAAAAGACCTATACATAGAAAACTATAAAACACTGATGAAAGAAATCAAAGAGGACACAAACAGATCGAGAAATATACCGTGTTCATGGATTGGAAGAATCAATATTGTCAAAATGGCTATACTACCCAAAGCAATCTATAGATTCAATGCAATCCCTATCAAGCTGCCAACAGTATTTTTCACAGAACTAGAACAAATAATTCCACAATTTGTATGGAAATACAAAAGACCTCGAATAGCCAAAGTAACCTTGAGAAAGAAGAATGGAACTGGAGGAATCGACCTGCCTGACTTCAGACTATACTACAAAGCCACAGTCATCAAGACAGTATGGTACTGGCACAAAGACAGAAATATAGATCAATGGAACAGAATAGAAAGCCCAGAGATAAATCCACGAACCTATGGTCACCTTATCTTCGACAAAGGAGGCAAGGATATACAATGGAAAAAAGACAACCTCTTCAACAAGTGGTGCTGGGAAAACTGGTCAACCACCTGTAAAAGAAAGAAACTAGAACACTTTCTAACACCATACACAAAAATAAACTCAAAATGGATTAAAGATCTAAATGTAAGACCAGAAACTATAAAACTCCTAGAGGAGAACATAGGCAAAACACTCTCCGACATAAATCAGAGCAGGATCCTCTATGACCCACATCCCAGAATTTCAGAAATAAAAGCAAAAATAAACAAATGGGATCTAATGAAACTTAAAAGCTTTTGCACAACAAAGGAAACTATAAGCAAGGTGAAAAGACAGCCCTCAGATTGGGAGAAAATAATAGCAAATGAAGCAACAGACAAAGAATTAATCTCAAAAATATACAAGCAACTCCTCCAGCTCAACTCCAGAAAAATAAATGACCCAATCAAAAAATGGGCCAAAGAACTAAACAGACATTTCTCCAAGGAAGACATACAGATGGCAAAAAAAAACACATGAAAAGATGCTCAACATCACTCATTATCAGAGAAATGCAAATCAAAACCACAATGAGGTACCATTACATGCCAGTCAGGATGGCTGCTATCCAAAAGTCTACAAGCAATAAATGCTGGAGAGGGTGTGGAGAAAAGGGAACCCTCTTACAATGTTGGGAATGCAAATTAGTACAGCCACTATGGAAAACAGTGTGGAGATTTCTTAAAAAGCTGGAAATAGAAGTGCCATATGACCCAGCAATCCCACTTCTGGGCATACACACCAAGGAAACCAGATCTGAAAGAGACACATGCACCCCAATGTTCATCACAGCACTGTTCATAATAGCCAGGACATGGAAGCAACCTAGATGCCCATCAGCAGACGAATGGATGAGGAAGCTGTGGTACATATACACCATGGAATATTACTCAGCCATTAAAAAGAATTCATTTGAATCAGTTCTAATGAGATGGATGAAACTGGAGCCCATTATACAGAGTGAAGTAAGCCAGAAAGATAAAGACCATTACAGTATACTAACACATATATATGGAATTTAGAAAGATGGTAACGATAACCCTATATGCAAAACAGAAAAAGAGACTCAGATATATAGAACAGACTTGTGGACTCTGTGGGAGAAGGCGAGGGTGGGATGTTTCAAGAGAACAGCATTGAAACATGTATATTATCTAGGGTGAAACAGATCACCAGCCAAGGTTGGGTGCATGAGACAAGTGCTCGGGCCTGGTGCACTGGGAAGACCCAGAGGGATCGGGTGGAGAGGGAGGTGGGAGGGGGGACCGGGATGGGGAATACATGTAAATCCATGGCTAATTCATTTCAATGTATGACAGAAACCACTGCAGTGATGTAAAGTAATTAGCCTCCAACTAATAAAAATAAATGGAAAAAAAAAGAAAAATAATGTTTTGTTGTTTATATGCCACTAAGTTTATTGCATTTTGCTATGGCAGCCAGAATGGACTAAGATAGTGTATAGGATCTATTTAGAACTCAAACTAATGTACAGAAAAGATAAGAAATTTACAAACATGTAATTATATTCTTGGTATCTATTTCTTAATTATCTTTTGTTATTGTTGTTCAGTCACTCAGTTGTGTCTGACTCTTTGAGACCCCATGGACTGGGGTACATCAGGCCTCTCTGTCGCTCACAAACTCCTGAATTTTGACCAAGTTCATGTCCATTGCATCAGTGATGCCATGCAGATACCTCATCCTCTGATGCCCTCTTCTCCTTCTGCCTTCAATCTTTCCCAGCATCAAGGAATGAGTTGGCTGTTCACATCAGATGACCAAAATACTGGAGCTTCAACGTCAGCATCAGTCCTTGCAAGGAATATTCAGGGTTGATTTTCTTTAAGATTGACTGGTTTGAACTCCTTGCTGTCCATGGAACTCTTAGGAGTCTTCTCCAGCACCACAGTTTGATGGCATCAATTATTTGGCACTCTGCCTTCTTTATGGTCCAGCTCTCACAACCATATGTGCTTACTGGAAAGACCACAACCTTGACTATATGGACCTTTGTTGGTAGAGCAATGTCTCTGCTTTCAACACACTGTCAACATTTGTCATAGCTTTTCATAATTTCATAGTATTCCATAGCTTTTACCAGATTCCTTTTGTCTATCCAGAATTGACCGAATAATTAAAAACAAAATTTCAATCCACAAAAGTGGCAGTGTCATTAGACAGTGTGCCCTAGAAAACACTTTACATCAATCATGTTGTGCGGTGCTTAGTCACTCAGTTGTGCTGACTCTTTGTGACCTCATGGACTTTACACTGCCAGACTTCTTTGTCCATGGGGATTCTCCAGGCAAGAATATTGGAGTGGGTTGCCATGCCCTCCTCCAGGGGACCTTCCCAACTCAGGGACTGAACCCAGGTCTCCTGCATTGGAGGCAGATTCTTTACCATTTGAACCACCTGGGAAGCCCAAACCAATCATAGATACACTGTTCTTACTAACTGGATGAATGAAGTATTCTTTAGAAAAAGTTTGATCTATAGGAATAGGCATCTTTGACCCAAAACAATAAAATTGTAAGCTCTTTTAAATTTAAATAAGATTTTGAAAACTCGAGGAAAAAATTAAATAAGTTATAAGAAATAAAATCAAATAAACATATCATTGATAAATAACAATAAAAAATGGGCACTGGACTTCCATCCTGAACACAGAGTGGGGAAAGTGTTCTTAAAGAGTGAAGTCAACAGAATTTAAAACAGGCATCCAACCAAATCACAAATCTGGTGTGAAGATGAAATAAAGACATTTTCCATTGTGCAAACAGTAAAAAAAAATTATATCACTAAGACCTTGCTTTGGGCAGGTTAATTGAAGTGGTGTCTTAGTCCATCTAGGCTTCCATAAAAATATACTGTAAACGGGTGGCTTATAAATAATGATGTTTTATTTCCCACATTTCTGGAAGGTAGGAAGTCCAAGATCAAGGCACCAACAGATTTGGTGTCTGATGAGGAACCACTTATTCACTGACAAACCTCTTCTCACTGTAACCTTTCGTGGCAGGAGGAGCCCTGGCTCTTTCTCACATTTCTTTTACAAGGACACTAATCCCACTCAAAAGAGCTCCACCTTCAAGATTTCATCACATTCTATTATAGTCACCTCGAAAAGGCTCCACCTCAGAATACTAAAACAATGAAGGAAGGTTAGGACTTCAACAGATGAATCTGGGTTGAGGAGGCATGCGGATAGAAACATTCAGTCCATTGCAGATGGATTCCAGCACAATCAGTGAAGCAAGTAGGAAGAGCACATGAAGCTCAGGAAAAGGATTCAAACTGACCTGAGAATTTTGTATTGGGGAGTATAAGTCACAAATCTATCCAGGGAAGTTCCTGAGTGGTCTGAAATGTCAAATCGGAAAGCTGAGGTTTACCACTTCAAATGCAGAGAAATTCAAAAAGAGTACATCAGACAAGCTCAGTACAGAGGTCAGGATGCTAAGCTTCATGCTACCACAAACTAGCTGAGTGAGCTTTTTAATGTAAATTTACCCTTAAGTATCACAGTCAGAAGGACTGGACTATAAACAACCAGAAAAATCCTAATAAGCTGAGGAGAGGATTAAGCCAGATCTTGCCAGGGACAGCATGCAGACACTCAGGACAGGCAGAGGAGCAGCAAGACCAGGAAGACATTTTCAAATGTGCACAGTGTAGTCTGGGGTTAAGGGGTGAAGTCTGCATTCTAATACATGAAAATTAGTACTGAGAAATTAACCTGTAGTCACTGATAAAGGAAAGGAAACCACTCCCTGAATAAGCAACTATTCTCAGTGACCTGAAAAAATTCATAATGGAAGAGCTAGATACTACCTAAAAATTCTATTTCATTACAGACTGTATGAAAAAATATATTTTCAAGTTTATACCTTATTGTAATCAATGTTAGTTATAGGTATTCCTTTTATAAAAATGTAAGGCAGTTATAGGTGACGGTGGCTCAGTGGTAAAGAATCAGTCTACCAGTGCAGGAGACACAGGAGACTTGGGTTTGATCCCCTGGAAGAAGAAATGGCAACCCACTCCAGTATTCCTACATGGAAAATTTCCTGGACAGAGCCTAGTGGGCTACAGTCTCTGGGGTTGCAAACAGTCAGACATGACTGAGCACACACATAGGTGCAATAGCTAAATTTACTTCCACATTTAAATTTGTCAGTGGACAGGAACAAATGCAGCTATTTGTCTTTCTTTACACTGTAGCACTTTGGGAGGGTCCTTTGTGCATCTATATTATATCACTTTTCCCAGAAACATGTATCTCTCTATGTACAGGGTTTCTGACTGTCATTTTGGCACAGATTAATTTTTAACATCATATAAGAAAGTGGAGAGTTGAAACTTCTCTTGTTTTTCCCTGCCTTTTTGTGTTTTCTAACAACAGAGCTGTCAAGTATGATTGGTAATATTCACAAAAACATGATTTGTTCATGTTTTCTAAACTCAGCTCAACCTGCATTGTTGTTCAACAACACTTTATTAATTCTTATTGTATCTTCCAGAGCAGTGTTATCCTCAGCTTGAATTAAGTATTTCCCCTCCATTTTGTTATGATTTAGAAAGACTGAAAACACATTTTTTAACCCTAACCTTTCTGCTTATCTCTTCTCCAATGTTTCCTTTCCTCCTCCAGAGAGAGACCGAGAAACAGAGAAAGCATCTCTTCCTTTACATAAATACATGTATTAATCTGAGTCAATCTAAAGCCATCTCTTTGGATGTGTAACCTGCTGCCCAGTCACTAAGTCATGTCTGACTCTTTGTGACCCTGTGGACTGCTGCATGCCAGGCTTCCTTATCCTTCACTATCTCCAGAGACTTTAGTCTTCCCTAGCATCAGAATATTTTCCAATGAGTCTTCTCTTCCCCTCAGGTGACTAAAGTATTGGCACTTCAGCTTCAGCACACATGTGTATATTGGGTATTTACTGTGCTTTAGATATTAGTCTATGGAAAATAATGGAAAAAGTATAGAGAAAAGAGAGAACAATCCCTGCCTTAATAGTTTAACATTTTGCTCTACACTTTCCAAGATGATAGCCACTGGCCATGGGTGGCTATGTAAATTACAACTAAAAATAAGTTAGATAAAATTATGATACATATTCTCAGTCATTCTATCTATATTTCTAAAATACATATGTGGAAAATTAAACTATACATCACATAGTATACAACCATGGGGGAAAATAAAACATGGGAAAGTTATAGAAAGCATGGGAGTGAGATATAGTCTCTTTTAAAATGGTGAACATGCGTGCTTAGTCACTTCAGTCATATCCAACTCTTTGTGACCCCATGGACCATAGCCCACCAGGCTCCTCTGTCCAAGGGATTTTCCCAGAAAGAATACTGGAGTTGGTTGTAATGTCCTCCTCCAGGGGATCTTCTCAACCCAGGGATCGAACTCTGTCTCCTGCATCTTCTGCACGGCAGGTTAATTCTTTACTACCTGAGCCATCGTAGAAGCCTTTATAAAGGTATTTAGGGGGAATTCTGTTTAAATTTGGGTATGGGCAAAGATAGGAGCAAGCTATGTAGATATGATGAAAGAGGGTATTTTAAGAAGAGAGATTGCTGACTATAAATGTTCTAAGGTATGAGCATGCTTAATTTATACCAAAAAGAGCATGGGTCCGAATAAGAGTAATAATAGAAGTAAGGAAGAGGCTTTGTAGCCGTGGCAACAGTGAGAAGTGTTCAGATATAAAATATATTCTGAACGAAGAGCCAACAACATATGCTGATGGAATTATTTTGAGATGTGTTCAATGACTTCAAGATCAAGCGTAGTGTACCTGTAAATTTAAAGAAGAGAGATTGAAAGATAAGTAGGCTCTTACTGGAGGTGTTCCAATTAGAATACAGGTTTGGGTCCTGTTAATTGTGAAAGACCTATTTCAGATCCAATCAAAGAAACTAAATAGTGCTAAAAATACATTTTTTAAAAAATATTTTTTAAAAAGATATATTGTTAGAAAACAGGATTGAGATAAAAATACAAGACATGCTAGCCAATTAAAAGCACCTCAAGGTATTTAATGGAAAATATCATGCAGAGATCAGTAAAATGGAGAATTCCAAAAACTGAGTCCTGGATCTCCCCAGATGTTTTACAGGATATCAAAAAAGAATTCTAGTACTTTTGGACAAAATCAAGAGTGTTTGCTTTCTTAAAGTCAGATGAAGAAAAATATTTTAAGAGACTTATAAACGGACCCTGATACCTGGAAAGACTGAAGGCAAAAGAAGAAGCGGGTGGCAGAGGATGAGAAGATTAGATAGCATCACCAAATCAATGGATATGAATTTGAGCAAACTTTGGGAGATAGTGAAGGACAGGGAAACCTGAGGTGCTGCAGTCCATGGGGGTCACAAATAGCTGGACGTGACCTAGCAAGTGAACAACCAACCTTTACCAAATATTGCTACAAGGTCAAGTAAAATGAAGGTAGGAAACTGATCATTGGACTTATGCCTGTGTACTCAGTCATGTCTGAGTCTTTGTGACCCTATAGACTCTAACCCGCCAGGCTCCTCCATCCATGGGATTCTCCAGGCAAGAATACTGAAGTGGGTTGCCATTTCCTCCTCCAGGTGATTTTTCCAACACAGGGCTCAAACCCGGGTCTCCCGCATTGTAGGTGGAATCTTTAGCATCTCAGCCACTGGGGAAACCCATGGTTCACCATAAGTAGCTCCAATTTCTAGGTAAAACCATTTGCCAGTTGCAATACATTCTACCTTTTCAAAACTATCATTATCAGTTGCCTTATTTTTCTAGTTTCATCTATCAATGTATATCAACTCCAAAGTCCAGTTATACATGTTCATATAAGCCTTTGCAGCCTCTAATCTCATTCAAGAGGGACTTAGCTCCAAGTCACCATTTTACCCTAGTTGGATTAATTTTCAAGATGAAGTTTTCTATCTTGCCATTCTTATTAGGAAAAATCTATTATTTATGCCACATACGAAATGAAGTGCAATTCCATTTCACTTTGACTGCATTCTTCCATTGAATATATTCAATAGTTTATTTTTAATGTCCTCTACTTAATTATACGCTTCAACTCTAGGCCTGCCATCTCTCTGTACAAACCATTTCTTGAAATAGTTACCTTTGAACACTGGCTATATTTCCTCACTACCTTTCTCTCCTCAACCTAGAAAAATCTGTTTTCTTTCTATAACCTCTCTGAAATAATACTTCTAAAATTTTCATTGATTTTTCCACCTGAAAACTAGTAGTTAATATCCTTTTACTTGCTCTCAGCATCTACTGTGCTTGTGGACATTATTTTGAAATGATTCTGTGATGTCAAACTCTAGATGTCACACTTTCTATGAACATTCATTTATTGTTTCTTAATCGCTTCTCAGTCTTATCCACAGTATTGATCAGTATATTAGGGGTACATTTTTACTTTTTCATTGATTGCTAGCAAAGTCGCATTACTGCTCCCACATCAATAATTGTGTAAAGATCACACACAAAGTTCTATATCCAGTTTAGCCTCATTCTTTGAAATGGCAAATCTGCATCTTTACTTGAACATCTATTTCAAAGGACTGCCACAGGTAATTAAAATGAGTTTACAGGCTCCATCCTTGGAAGAATTTTATTTCCCAGTCTTGTCTAAATTCTCTATCACTGGGGACAAAACCAACTAAATATTACAATTCAGCAACAAAGAGTAACCATGGATAACTTTGTCACTTTTATTTCTAGTTCTCCACAACACTTTCCATTCTGCATCTTCAATGTTTATTAAATTGGTGTGAAGGTGTCTGTGTCCAAAGCACTTATTTGGAGCAATCCTTAGCTCTTATCCGGTCCACTGTAGTAACATTTTCATTTTCTTCTTCTAAATCTTTTGTCCCTTCAATTTTTCTTCACTCAATGAGTATTAAATTTTTAAAATGAAGTTCTGATAACAATAAAATAAAATGTTCTCTTATTAGTCACTTGACTAAGCTTTAATTTTAGGATAAGAACAAACTCACACACACACACACAAAACCCTGCAACATCTGGGACTGTCTTATCTTTCCTACTTCCCCTACAATTGGAGAACACCTGTCTCTCAATGCAGCAGCCACGCTGGCCTTACACTTCACACAAACATTCACACAAGCAAGTAACACTCTTTCGTCCTCCTTTCACCACTACCCTTCTGAACTACAATTTTTTTTTTCTTCAGGAAATCCTTCATTACTCCGTCAGATGAAGTCAAATTTTATATCATGCATTTTCCAGAACTGTACAGCTGTCTATCACAGCTTTCAATTGTAATAATTGTAATTCCAGATATTTGTATTTAATTATGCCATTTATTTCTATTTCCTTTAGACTATACAGTCTCAGGACCTGGTGTTTCTTACAACATGAAGTGTGCATTTTCAGTATGTAATATGGTCTCTCGAATTACAACCCCCAAAAAATCATTTGTAGAATTAATCAGTTAACTTCTGCCAATTAAATTGGTCTACAGTTTGATTCTGGGCTTCCCTAGTGGCTCAGTGGTAAAGAATCCACCTGCCAATGCAGGAGACATGGGTTTGATCCCTGGGTCAGGAAGATCCCCTGGAGAAGGTAATGGCGACCCACTCCAGTATTCCTGCCTGGGAAACCCCGTGGCCAGAGAAGTCCGGCAGGCTCATGTGGTAGCAAAATGTCAGACAAGACAGTGACTAAACGACGACTTGATTCTAAACTACTGTTCTGACTTTATAGACTATAATTTCTCTACATTTCCTCAACCCAAAATAACACTTTATAAAGAACATAAAATAACACTTTATGACTTGCTCTTTCTAAAGATGTTTCTTTTACACATTATTCTCAACACTTCATGCTGTTTCCCTGACCATGGGGCCCTCCAATCCAATTTTCCATTTATCTTTTGAAATTGTACACAAAATTTGAAACCATACTTTGAAAACTATCTGATTAGTATAATATTTGCTTCCTTTTAGTTTCCTGATAGTAAAAAAAAAAAAAAAAAAAAAAAAAAATCTTTTCAAAGGCACTTAAAATTTCTATTGCATTAGAGAAACTTGTATGTTTTTCTTACTTTTGTCCCCAAGGGGATTGCAAACTCTGTCTGAGCAAGGACATTGTTTCCTTTTGCTTTCTATCCTTGCAATATCTGACTCAGTGCTTTGATGGTTGAAGTCAATAATTGCTTGTTTGTTTGTTTTTTTAAGTTGGAACATGCAAGGTCACAGAGGATAGGCAAGTATCAGAATCCATGTCACTTCACCCCATTATGATATAATTAAATATTGCATGAATTTGTTGACAATCCAATGAACAGATTCTATTATTTAAAATGCAAATTTTAGCAGATGTGAAACCTAGGAGTAAATGGCAATAACAATTCATTTGTTACTAACATATATTTTTCAATTAAATAAAAAAGTTTAAATATATTTACATCTATTAGGCTTAGATTTAGACAGTTGCCTAATATTTCTCTACATGGTTGTCATCTTGGTACATTACATAAGTCATACTTCAGTTAGGCTTAATAACTTTAAGGGATGCTACTCTGTAGAATCAAAGACTTATAGTACATCCTTAAGACATCAATTTACAAAATGCTGGTAATTATGCTTCTTTCATTTTGCTTATACTTATTGATTTACATTTTCTATGGACATCAAGATTAATTAATTCTCAAGTTCTAGATATAGATACACATGTTATTCAATAACTTTTGAAGTTCATTTTTAGCAAGTCTATATCGGCTCATAAATTATGTAATATTTTTGGTATTTATAACTGAAAAACTAATTCCTTCTTTCAGCTGAACACACACACTTAACAACACTCTGATTTTAAAAGATATCTTGAAAAATATAACTGTAATTTTCTGAAAAGACTATTCATTGTTTTTATTAATATTTTCACTTTAACGGTAATGTTCTTTTTTTTAATTACAAAAAGTATACAGGAAATGTCTAGAAAGGAAAGATACACCCATTTGAATGAAAAGTTCCAGAGTTCGAAAGAATAGCAAGGAGAGATAAGAAAGCCTTCCTCAGTGATCAATGCAAAGAAATAGAGGAAAATGATAGAATGGGAAAGACTAGAGAGCTCTTCAAGAAAATTAGAGATACCAAGGGAACATTTCATGCAAAGATGAGCACAATAAAGGATAGAAATGGTAGGGACCTAACAGAAGCAGAAGGTATTAAGAAGAGGTGACAAGAATACGCAGAAGAGCTATACAAAAAAGATCTTCATGACCCAGATAATCATGATGGTGTGATCACTCACCTAGAGCCAGACATCCTGGAATTTGAAGTCAAGTGGGCCTTAGGACGCATCACTATGAACAAAGCTAGGGGAGGTGATGGAGTCCCAGTTGAGCAATTTCAAATTCTAAAAGATGATGCTGTGAAAGTGCTGCACTCAATATGCCAGCAAATTTAGAAAACTCAGCAGTGGCCACAGGACTGGAAAAAGTCAGTTTTAATTCCAATGACAAAGAAAGTCAATGCCAAAGGATGCTCAAACTACCACACAACTGCACTCATCTCACCCACTAACAAAGTGCTGCTCAAAATTCTCCAAGCCAGGCTTCAACTGTACATGAACCATGAATTTCCAGATGTTCAAGCTGGATTTAGAAAAGGCAGAGGAACAAGAGATTAAATTGCCAACATCTGCTGCTACTGCTGTTGCTGCTAATTCGCTTCTGTCATGTCCCGACTCTGTGTGACCCCATAGACGGCAGCCCACCAGGCTCCGTGGTCCCTGGGATTCTCTAAGCAAGAACACTGGAGTGGGTAGCCATTTTCTTCTCCAGTGTATGAAAGTGAAGAGTGAAAGTGAAGTCGCTCCATCATGTCCGACTCTTCACTACCCCATGGACTGCAGCCTACCAGGCTCCTCTCTCCATGGGATTTCCCAGGCAAGAGTACTGGAGTGGGTTTCCACTGACTTCTCTACAACATCCATTGGATCATTGAAAAAGAAAGAGAGTTCCAGAAAAACATGTACTTCTGCTTTATTGCCTATGCCAAAGCATTTGACTGTGTGGATCAAAACAAACTGTGTAAAATTCTTCAAGAGATGTGAATACCAGACCACCTGAACTGCCTCCTGAGGAATGTGTATGCAGATCAAAATGCAACAGTTAGAACCAACTATATAAAAAAATAGACTAGTTCCAAATCAGGAAAAGAGGTATATTGACAAGGATGTATATTGTCACCCTGCTTATTTAACTTATATGCAGAGTATATCGTGAGAAATGCTGGACTGGATGAACCACAAGCTGGAATCAAGATTGCTAGGGGAAATATCAATAACCTCAGATATGCAGATGACACCACCCTTATGGCAGAAAGTGAAGAGGAACTAAAGATCCTCTTGATGAAAGTGAAAGAGGAGAGTGAAAAAGCTGGCTTAAAGCTCAACATTCAGAAAACTAATATGATGGCATCTGGTCCCATCACTTCATGGGAAATAGATGGAGAAAGTGGAAACTGTGTCAGACTTTATTTTTTTGCACTTTAAAATCACTGTAGATGGTGAGTGCAGCCATAAAATTAAAAGATGCTTGCTCCTTTGAAGAAAAATTATCAACAACCTAATCAGCATATTAAAAAGCAGAGACATTACTTTGTCAACAAAGGTCTGTCTAGTCAAAGCTAGGGTTTTTCTAGTAGTTATGTACATATGTGAGAGTTGGGCTATAAAGAAAGCTGAGCGCCAAAGAATTGATGCTTTTCAACTGTGGTGTTGGAGAAGACTCTTGAGAGTTCCTTGGACTGCAAGGAGATCCAACCAGTCCATCCTAAAGGAAATCAGTCCTGAATATTCATTGGAAGGACTGATGCTCAAACTGAAACTCCAGTACTTTGGCTACCTGATGCAGAGAACTGACTCACTTGAAAAGACCCTGATGCCGGGAAAGATTGAAGGCGGGAAGAGAAGGGGATGACAGAGGATGAGATGGTTGAATGGCATCACCGACTCAATGGACATGAGCCTGAGTAAACTCTGGGAGTTGGTGATGGACAGGGAGGCCTGGCGTGCTGCAGCCCATGGGGTCGCAAAAGAGTTGGACACGACTGAGCGACTGAACTGAACTGAACTGAATATCTAGAAGTTGGCAGGTTTGATTCAAAGAGAATAACAGAAAATGAAATACATAGAATCCCATACATATAAGGCAACACATTAGCAGGTTTAAAGGGTACATAAAGGGAAGCAAGGTGAAACATACACATGGAAGATTTGCTCATAAACACCCGACTCCCCATTAGGTAGTGAGACACAGACAATCCATTGATTAATAAAGATGTATTTCCAAGGGAGTGAAGGCAAATTCTCTGAGGCAAAAATAAAGTTGAAAGTGTATGAAATGTGAACATGAAATTATAGGAACATTGTGTGTTTGTGTTAGTTGCTCAGTTGTAGCAGACTCTTTGCGACTGATGGACTGCAGCTCACCAGGATGTTTGTCCAGGAGATTTTCCAGACAAGGATACTGGAGTGACTTGCCATTTCCTTCTCCATATAGGAGCATTACTACTATAAATTGAATTGAGTCCCTTTAAACTCATATGTTGAAACAAATTTGATGTTAATTAAAGATGGGACATTTGGGAGATAGCTAGATTAATTTGAGGTTATGAAATTGGCCCTTTTATGATAAAATCAGTGCCCTTAGAAGGATAGATACCAGATAACTTGGTTTCTACTCACTCCTGAACATGGAAAGACACAGCAAGAAGGCAGCATCGGAAAGCCAGAAAAAGAGGTCTCACCAGAAATTGACCATGCTGGAACTTGACCTAGGAGTTAAAACTGAGGAAATAAATGTCCTTTGTATAAGCATCTAATTTATGCTATTTTATTATGACAGTCCAAACTAATAATATAACTATCAAGTTACACACAAAAATCACACATTATTTTTACACCACCAAAGTAGGTTTGGAACCTGGATACTGCTAGAATTTGTCATAAAATTTGTGTGTGTGTCTGTCTGCCCAATCACTCAGTGTTTTCCAACTCTTTGTGAACCCATGGACTATAGCCCACCAGGCTCTCCGTCCATGGAATTTTCCACATAAGAATATTGGAGTGGTTGCCATTTCCTTCTCCAAGGGCTTTTCCTGACCCAGGGATTGAACCCATGTCTCCTGTGTCTCCTGAATTGACAGATGAATTCTTTACCAGTAGCTCCACTTGGGAAGCCTCCTATGGATATTTTTCTTATCCATAGAAAAATAATTTCAATGGGATAACCTTGACTTTTCAAGAAAAGACTTTTAAATTGAAAACTGACTTATTAAGCCTTAGTAATTGAACATCATTTACTCTCATGCTAATTTTTTAGTTGTGAGTTTCTTCAAGGGTTTACCACAAAAGTGAAATTTATGTGGTGCCATTTTACTTATGGAAACATTAATATGTATTTGAAGCAATGAGATTTAATCCTCATGTTTTATTCCATTGATTGGAATTTTCATAGTAAATATGACCAACTAGGCAGTAAAACTATACTGGGAAAATTTCAAAATGTTCAGTGGTTAGATCAAATCTCATATAACTAGAAAAGATTATGCCATTATCTTCCTTTACATTGTATAGATGCAGAACCAGAGGTTCAAAATCATTTATAAATTGATCTGTAGATCCAAGAGAAGTAGCCAGGTATTCCAACACTACATTATGTGTTTGTAGTATTTATTTTATGTTATTATTTTATGCACTTTAAAATTTTACTAAGTCATTGCTAACTTAAAATTAAATGTGCATATGAAACAGCTATACAGTATTTTGTAAAAAAAAAGCTAAGTTTATTCATTTCAACATAAAAATGTAGATGTTTATTTTTACAAACAAGCAAAAGTACTACTCTAGTCTTTTTGGTATTCTGTCATTTGAATTAGGCACTCTGCTGATTAACTAATTGACAAGTGACAACATATTTTAATATAATATTATGATAATACTTGCAAATTCAGTTGAAGCTATGTAAATATTATCCACACAGTTAGCTACTTACTGATTTGAATTGTATATAATACATAATGTGGCATTTAATAACATAATCAGCACTAATGAAAGGTGTTATAAAATTTAGGTGATTGGAATATAGAAGGGATGGTGGATATCTTGAATAAGTAAATAAAGCAATAAATAAAATACTTTCTCCTTTTAAAAAGTGTTTTGTGTTCAAAAATGAAAATTATGTGTTAATGAAAGGTTTTATTCACATGTTAGTAAATACTCCAACGTAAGCATGTGTTGTTGACAGACAGCTAATACACGTCTGACTCCTTGTGGCCCAAGAGCACGCAGCGTGCCAGGCTTCCCTGTTCTTCCCTCTCTCCCAGACTTTGCCCAAACTCGTGTCTATTGAGTCGGTGATACCATCCCACCATCTCATCCTCTGTTACCCCATCTGTTCCTGCCCTCAATCTTTCCTAGTATCAGTGTCTTTTCCAATGAGTCAGCTCTTTGCATCAGGTGGTCAAATTGTTGGATACAATTATGGATACAAACATACATTATTCACTTTCAATGGTTTCATTATGAATGTGTTTTCCTGAAATATTATATATTTCAAGGCATTGAAATCAACATTTATTAATTATTTACTCTTCCATAGGCAATGCATTACCAGTGTGGCTATTTAAAAATAAATGCCAATGAAAGAAATAATTCATGACATAATTATGGCAGAAGAAATGTATAAAAATCTAGGTAATATAAATTTACATTTGAATTTTCAAAATTTTTACTTATATAAGCACTTATTAGTATTTCTTACCCAGATATATTTTTGAGACATTAATTTTATTGATATCTTTATTCCCAAAATGCTTCTTCTTGTATGTATCATCCCTGACATAAACCACAAAAATAACATCTATTCTTGAACTTAATACTCTGACATCATTACATGAATGTGAGAGTTGGCAAAGAGTTCTAACAAGTAAATAAACATTGCCAAATATTTTAATATGTATGGTCATAAAAATATACATTTTGAAATAAAATATATTATCTCTAAATGCAGAACTTTAAAGGGGTAATATGACAAAGTGGTTAAATAGACTTCACATATTTAAATCCTAGCTCTACTACTCATTTTCTTTTTAATATTAAAGAAATTGCTAACTATTTCCATTTCTTATTTTACTTATTTAAAAAGTATAGATCATAATAATACCTATTGTATCAGCAAAGGTTGACAGATGAAAATGGAAATTCATTAATAGTGGGAATGTGATTTATTATATGAATTAAAACCTGCACAATTATGGAAAGAGACTGAAAAGATGAATCTCCAAATGAGACAGGAAAGAGGCAGAGCACAATTTTTAAAACAGTGACATAGCCCAAGAACAGGTCATGAACTGATTAGAACCAACTAAGTCCAAGATGAGTTGATCTCCCTTAGACCTTAGGCTTCAGTACATACTCAGTGTAACATACCAGTATGCTAAATAACACCCACAGGTGCCATGACCATAAAAGTTATAAAGCATATGATGGCTCAATTCCTGGTAAGCCCCATGCCTTCCCCAAATAGCTGGAACACTGCTCCCACTCATTAGCCTATTAAATCACCCACCCCTATAGAAACGGACAACCCCATACACTGATGCCTCTCTTTCCTCCCTTGCTTCTTTTGCCTTCTGGGATGGCCCACATTCTGTCTAAGGAGTATGTTTCCTCCACAAATAAACCTCCTTTCACTTTACTATGGCTTGCTCTTAAATTCTTTCCTACATGAAACTGGGAACACTGTTGGCAGTCGTCTTACAGACTCACATGACTGACGTGACCATCTTCTCATACCCCAGTCTCATGCAACACAAACACAGGTATGAGAGATTCAGCTGCATCACCAGGCTGTCAATCTGAGAAGCCAAGCACATATTCAGCTATAGATGTATGTATGAGGGCTAAATCACTTCAATCATGTCTAACTTCTGTGACCCAATGAACGGTAGCTTACCAGGCTCCCCTGTCCATAGGATTTCCCAGGCAAAAATACTGGAATGGAGAGCACTGCCCTCCTCCTGGGGATCTTTCTGAGCCAGGGATTAAACCCATGTTTCCTGCATCTCCTCCACTGCAGGCAGATTATTTATTGTTGAGTCACTGGAGAAGCTCCTCAGCTATATAGATGGGAAAGTGCAAATAGAGAGCTACTTGGAGTGTCAGTCTCTGTGATTCTACTCTGAAAGCCCATTAGTAGAAGATATGGACAATTATTTTAGGGGACAGTAGGACAAGCTGAAATTTCCTGGGTACTTCAGCATCTAACCAAAGAACAATCATTGAGTGATGGCCAGTGCCACATTTCTTCATGCCTTACATTGTGAAAGTTCCCAGCTAATATAACCTAAGACTTGACAGGAAACTTGATTCTGGAAAATTTAACTCCTATTTCAACATGGTTGACAACAGGATGATGGGACACAACTTCCTTACTGGATCTGTGATGAATACAGAAGCTAATACAAAATTTAGTTGAAGCCATACATTCATAGGTCCAAGAAATTAAATGAGTCACAATCACAATAGACATAAAGACACCCATCAGAAGACTTTTCTAGTAATAAAGAAAATCTCTTAAAAGAAACTAGCTCTGATGTGTACAGAGGAACAAAAATAAGCAAAGCAATAATAGACTTTTTATCACAAACTTATTCATGTCAGACAACAAAAGAAATGACAATATTAACTTGTTGTGAGAAAAATATGTCAGCCTAGGATTCTAAACTCAGAGAAACTGTATTGTAATAATAAAAGGAAAATAGTTTTTTAGGAATATATGTTCAAAATCTATTGTCTATGAACCTGCCCAAAAGATATGAAAAAGTAAGTCCTACATTTATAATATAATTACACCAGATGAATGAAAAGTATCAGCAAAAGTAAATGCATGCATAAGATATAAGATGGTGCTTTTTTCTTGCTTTAATTATCTTTAAAAGATAATTTACTCTCTGAAGAAATCAATAACAGTGCTCTGTGAGATTTGTGTTCAGGTTAAATGTCTAATAATGCAATACAGTATAGAAATGGTAATACAGTAAAAGAGACGAAAAAAGTGTATGCTGTACTGTTCTTACATTGTAAGATAAGTAGTATAATGTAATCTGAAAGTAGAATGCAGTGTTAAAGGCATATATTTCATACCATAAAGCAATTGTTGTAAAACAATAATGAAACAAATATATGCACCTAATGTACAAAGGCATTTTAAAAATCCAGACAAGGCACGAAACATTTTTAAAAAATAAAAGATAACAGATGGTTAAAAAAAAAAAAAAAGCAGCAACATTTCAGCTATAAATCATAACAAAAATTATAACAAATAAGAAATGGCTCAGTTCAGTTGCTCCATCATGTCTGACTCTTTGAGACCTCATGGACTGCAGAACGCCAGGTTTCCCTATCCATCACCAACTCCTGGAGCTTACTCAAACTCATGTCTGTTGAGTCAGGGATGCCATCCAACCACCTCATCTTCTTTCCTCACCTTCCCTCCTGCATCAATCTTTCCCAGCATCAGAGTCTTTTCCAATGAGTCAGTTCTCTGCATCAGGTAGCCAAAGTATTGGATTTTCAGTGTCAGCATCAGTCCATCCAATGAATATTCAGGAGTGATTTCCTTCAGGATGGACTGGTTGGATCTCCTTGCAGTCTAAGGGACTCTCAAAACTCTTCTCCAACACCACAGTTCAAAAGCATCAATTCTTCAGTGCTCAGCTTTCTTTATGGTCCTACTCTCACATCCATACATGACTCCTGGAAAAAATAGCTTTGACTAGACAGCAAGTAATGTCTGTGCTTTCTAATATGCTGTCTAGGTTATCATAATTTTTCTTTCAAGGAGCACACGTCCTTTAATTTCATGGTTGCAGTCACCATCTGCAGTGTTTTTGGAGCCCAAAACAATAAAGTCTCTCACTGTTTCCATTGTTTCCCCATCTATTTGCCATGAAGTGATGGGACCAGGTGTCATGATCTTAGTTTTTTGAATGTTGAGTTTTAAGCCAGCTTTTTCACTCTCCTCTTTCACTTTCAAGAGGTTCTTTAGTTATTCTTTGCTTTCTGCCATAGGGTGGTGTCATCTGCATATCTGAGGTTATTGATATTTCTCCCAGCAATCTTGATTCTAGCTCTTGCTTCACCCAGCCCATTGTGGATGTGCTTCATTCATCTACACTAGGAATGTCTTTGTGATTTCATGGTGGATTTGGTCTTTTAAATCATTAAAACTGAATATAGTTACTCATTCTAATTAAGAATTTTACTTAAGAAAATCCTGAAAATATTCAAATAAGTAAATAAGAAAAGCCAATACTGACTGAGATTTAACAGTGTGCTGAGCACTATACACTGCTTTATGTTCATTTTCTCATTTAATCTTAATAACAGCCCTCTGCAATATATACTTACTTTATAATTGACACTTTACAGAAAATGTCAAGAGATTGGGAGGTTGAATTACTGTCCTCAAGAGCAAATAATAGTACATGGTGGACCAGCTAATTTCATTAAAACAGTATTTGTTCAGTACCACATCTATGCCAGCAAATATTTCGAACAATAAAACAGCGAATAACAAAAACAAAGATTAGATGTAAAAATAAACATGGTTTGTACAATGTTCTCTACAATTTAACAGAATTACTCAAAATAAATATTGATTCATATGAGAGAGTTCATTACAAAGAGAAAAATATCCTGAAATATTTTTAACTGGAATTTTCTGTAAAAATATTTTCCTTTGGAAGAAGCAACCAGCTTTTCTTTAGACTGAGATTTGTAAGTAAAACAAAATTGTTTCATGTTCCACAGTAGATAATTCAAGAGAATTCAGAGAGAAATGAATCCAAGATGTACTTAAATCCCTTGGGGTCTTATCAAAGCTGACATTTAATATTAGTCTTCTGGGCTCTGACATAAACAACATAGAATGAACATATGGGGATCTGAGCAAGATTTTTGTGAAATATCAATGTTGAAATAAAATCTCTGTTGCCATTCTAAGTCTACTCTAAACTAATCTTAAATGATTTTTGAAAAATGTAAATTTTTAAATCATTTCTGAAGACTAAGACATATATGAATACACTGGCAATGACTAAGTGAAGAATGCACTATTTTAAGCTTAGATGCTATAACTTAATCATATCCTAAACAAGTTTTCAAAAGACTTGCAATGAAATGAATGAAAACAGTTAAAAGTAGAATTGTACAGGAAAAAAAAAACTTATATGATTATTAAACTGAAGATGCTTTCTTATTTAATAGACTATAGTTATGGGACAATGATTTAAGCAGAATTCTTCTTTATTGCCATACGAATATTATGCAATTCAATATCATGTCCCAATTACACAAGCCTATTATGGCATAAGTTAATAATGTAAGGCCAAATCAAATATTGGAAGACTCTGCATGCTAAGACTTTGGCATTAAGTAACTTCAAGTGGGTTATTCTCATAAATAAATTTAGCTTTTAAATAAATATATATATGTACACATCTGTTAGCCTTGTATAGGATGACTTGGAAGGGATGTAGACAAAAGTCATGAGGATCAGTCAGCAAGCAAATGAAATCATGAAGATATGAGACAACAAATTGAACAGAAATGGGTAAAATGTCATATGAATAACTCATAGAGCTATAGCAGAGATAGAATTTAATGCTATTGTTGATGTTATACCACTCAAAGGAAAATTTATAATGCACACTATTTCTACTGGGCTTCCCTGGTGCCTCATACAGTGAAGAATCAGCGGGCAATGCAGGAGACCCAGGTTTGATCCCTGGGTCAGGAAGATCTCCTGGAGAAGGGAATGGCTACCTACTCTAGGATTCTTGTCTAAAGAATTCCATGGACAGAGGAGCCTGGCAAAATATAGCCCACAGAGTTGCAAAGAGTTGGATATGACTGAGCAATTAACACTTTTCATAGAGATCCCAGAGGTCTGGGAGAAAAAAACAGGTAAGACAACCATTAACATAATGAATACTAGAACATTTCAAGAAAATCACTTATACACTTTGATGAAGAGAAGAATACAAGGGATTGAGTTTAGTGACCTTTGAAGATCAAATTAAAAACATGAGGCAGAGTTCATGGTCAAAATAAGAATGGACTTTTTGTGGAAAAAAAATGTTTGTTATCATGGCATTTTTGCCCTCGAGATCTTCAGGTAATCTTGTATCTTTATGTCATGAAAGAGATTTCAAGGACATAGCTTCAAGATGACCTTTCAATTTCTAATAATCTGTGCCTTCCATTTTATTCAACTTTTAGTTTTTCTCTAGGATTAACCCAAATGCATAAAGAGTGGATAAATATATTCTGGGCTATTTACAGAAGAGATGTAAAATATATGCATATTAATATGCATATATATTAATAATACTGGATGTGTTTAGAACATATATATATAAAGGATATTCATAAAATAATAAAAAGCAGGACACCCTAATGGAACAATTGGCAAAAGATTTAAATAAGGTCTTCACAAAATATAATATTCAAATGAACATAAATCTCAGGAAAAAGTCCTCATTCATTCATCATAAAATTATAAATACAAATGAAAAGAAGAATATACTCTCATCAGGGCTTTCCAGGTGGTGCTAGTGGTAAAGAACTCACCTGCCAATGCAGGTAAACTTGAGAGATACAGGTTCAGTCCTTGGGTTGGGAAGATCCCTTGGAAGAGGGCACAGCAACCCACTCCAATATTCTTTGCTGGAGAATCCCATGGACAGAGCGGCTTGGCAGGCTGCAGTCCATCAGGTCACACAGAATTAAGACACGACTGAAGTGACTTAGCATGCACACACACATATTCTCATCAGAAGGGTAAATAAAAATAATATACAATTTCCTGCTTGAGGAGAACATGGAGCAAGTGGAGTTTTTATATACTGTGGTTAAGAATTTAAATTAATGAAATTCCTCTACAAAGGCAATTGGTAGTATTTACATAGTAAACCTACATGCTTTTGAGCAAGTAACTTTCACTTGCGTGTATCTTCTCAGCATGTATTATCAGCTAAATATATTAAAAAGATCATTCATACCAGCAAAATTTTTATGTTAACAAGATAACATTGTAATAGTAGTCAAATGTCTATCTACAGCAAAAACAATTAAGTGTGATACATTCATAAAATGGACTAGTCATCAGTGAGATGAATAAACTACAACCAATGTAACAATACAAGTGAATATCATGTGTAAAATATTAATGAAAATAAAATAAACAGAAATAGTACATTGAATGATCCCTTTTATATTAAGTGCACAAACAATGTGTTATTTTAGATGTCAGGACTGTTGTTATTCATTTTTGAGGGAGGGGCAGTTGTAGTCACGAATGAAAAGAGGTTGTGAAGGAGATTTTGCAGGATCTGGTATAGAATTATATCAGGGTTAGAATTTAATGAGCTTAAACTGTTTTTTCCTATAGAAAGAAAAATAATGTATGTGTTTACTCTCTGTAAATTCATCACCAGTACAATAATGGCTGCATATCATTGTGGATTCAGGTTACAAATTTAATAAACATTTTTATATTAAAAAATTAGTTGATAAAATATTTTGAGAAGCCCTAAGAAGCTAAATGTCATATAGCAGTAAATCTAGAACTATTAAGCACAGATTGAAAATATGCATGATTCATTAAAATCCATGAATAACTTGCTATTTCTGCTGCATATCTAAAAAATGAAAGTATAATTATTAGTTCTCCTTGAAAGAATATTTACAAATGACTATTATTTGAAATAAGTCTGTAGCTGAAAAGATAGTCACTCTCATTATTACAGGAAGCATAACTACATTGGTTTTTTTTTTGCAAAACTATTATAAATATTCAAAGTTTTCTGTTTATCAGCCATTTAGTCAAGGATTTTGACTCTGCAAAGTCAAAAAAGACACTCTCTTCCTTAGTACCCTAGTACTCTCTCTTTTTTAAATCCTACACATTTGCTATTTAGTTTGAATGCAAAGTTTAATGATCCACGCCCTCTAACCATCCAGTTTAATAATAATGAAAAAAGACATGTTGCTGGATCTGGAAAAAACTAAGTCAAAGCCTCTCATAAAGATTTGCAAAAAACCCATGTTGTCACAAAACAACTATCGTTCTATCAACAGACTGTCCTTGAGCCCATGCAATATCTAAGGTTAACTGGAAAGTGCTGGGAGAAAAATATGTGAAGACCCAAAAATGTCTCTCTGTGAATAGGTGATGACAATAAAGATGTAGAAATGAAAAATCTAAATGGATCTGTTTGTATCTCAGTGTATATACATGCTTATAAGAAATACTCTGAGACAATAAAGAATTTGGAGTTTGTTCTCCATTCTTTTTATTGTATTATTATTGTTTTATTATATATTTCTTCAGAAATATATAATCTGATGGATTTAATAACAGTCACATACTAAATAAAATTGGCTTCTAATTTATCAAGTTCTTATATTTAGCATGAAACTGAGTCAAATATCTCTAAATACTTTTAAACATCTATATTTTCATATGACTGTGTGAGGCAGAATGAGGAAAAAATGTGGTTAAAGTGCCCATTAGAAAAGTTTAAGCCATGTGAATGTTATATGCTAACACTTGATAACTTTCCAAAATTATGTTTTAAAATTAAAGAGTAAAAAAAATAAATAAAATAAAATTAAAGAGTGAAATTTTTTTCTTTTTTTTTTTTTTTTTGCATAAAAACATAGAAAGCAATAAAAATAAAACATCTGTTATCACGTTAAAAATGAGAACAGGCCTGACAGAAAAAAGTAAGATCAAAAGCTATTCTCATTTAAAAAAAAAATCAAATGGAGAACACGCATTTCTTAAGAAAGGATGAAACATAAAGTGTTTTAGCTAAGATATAACAATGGGAAATAGATTTAGCTACCATAAAATTAATTTGGAAGAAGAAAGCTTAAATTTAATGAACTGTTAAATGCCAATTATGGGCTAACATGCTAACTTAGAATCCGAGAGCCTGAGACATAAGAGACTTGCTCTCACTTGCTGACCCTTTTCACAGGTCAACTGTTCCTGAGACAGATTGCGCACAGGGAGGGCAGTCATGCCAACTGCACAGGATGCATGATGTGCCAGTGTCTGGGGTGAAGAAGGGGAACCTAAAGCAGCCTGCCTGCTCCCCAAATCCTGCACAACTGCAAGGAAATGTTGGCCACTCTGTGCAGTGTGTAGGAAAACCATCCACACTCACGCCGGACCTTGATGTGATGAAAGAAGCAGCTCTCCACTCCTGGGGAAAGGACGGAAATGGAAGTCCATCTGTCCCAGATCTTTCACTGCCTGAAGCAGACAGTGTCTGTCACTGGGGGAAAGACAGAAAAATGACAAATATCCCCACTCCCATACATCAATACGAGGTGAAGACTGGCTACCACTGAGACAGGGCCAGAAAGATTCCACACTGACCTCAGAGACAAAGCTCTTTGATGCTATGTAACACTTACTTCCACAGACTCTAAATTCATGGCATTAAGCCAACTGCCCCTAAAGGGCATGCCCATTTTTGACTAAGCATTGGTATGAGGCAAAATTTGCTACAGTTGAGAGTCAACTGTAGAGAAAGACTACCAAGAAGTCACTTTAGATTCAGAAGACTTTGCACTAAATAGGAGGAAGTGGTTGTTTGCTGTGGAAGAATAGACATGCTGAGAGAACCCAAGATGTGAAACTCAAGGAAACAGGGCCTGTTTCAGTTGTGCTGGTAGCAAGGGAACTGAAAAAATCTTCTCCCCACTGGATAATTCTTACATTGGGTAGCAAGCAATGCCTTACGACTAAGAGAAGAACAAAGTACAGGAAAAACACATCTTTAGCAAAGTCTTCCTGGGCCTGCTCTAAGCAGAAAATGGAACAGGAACACACAGAGAGAGCCTTAATCATTCCACAACTCATGCCAGGCAAAAAGCAGCAGCTGTCTCTCACTAGAGGATTTTTCAAGTCCGTGGGGGTACTGAATATAAATAAATAAACCAAAATTTCTCACTTCAGTCAACAACAAACTAGGCTGATATGCTATACTCAGAACAGACAGAAAACAGGAAATTATTTTGAACTTGAAGATGTGACAAGGGAAATTTTCTTACCTACAGCACTAAAACAAGAGAAAGGAAAAATGGAATACTTGAAAACTATTGGAAAATATCAAAACATTCAAATATACAAGTATGTGAAATCCAGGAGGAGAAGAAAATAAGCAACAATGTCACAAGAAATATTTTAGGAGATTAATGTTGAGAATTTTTTAAATGCTTGAAAACAAACAAAAAAAGCCTCCCACAGATCCAAGAAGTTCAAAGAAACTTGAAGTGTGGTAAATGCAAATTAAAAAAAAAAAAAAAAGCCAAGTACATCATAATTAAACTACAGAAAACTAAAGACAAAGGAAATCTTTGAAACAAGTCAGAGAAAATAAAGACAGAATGAATTGATAGTAAATGATAGCTGAATTCTCATAGAAATAATAGGAGTCAGAAGACAACAAAATTAAATCTTTAACAGAAGTCAGTTTCCTGTAAAAACATTCTATAAATAAAATTATAGAAAAAAAAATCTTAAAGAATCCATCTCCTGCAAAATAATACTGCCAAGAAATGTTGCAGGATAGTTTTCGAGTTTGAAACAAAAGGTACAAAGAACAGTAGAGAGAATAAACAGATATCTAAATACAAAGAACTCAAACATCCCTATATTTATACAAGTGTATCACTAAATTTTCTAACAACAAAAACGTGCTCAAGGAGTAGCACTCCTGTGGAAGGAGTCCAGGGAAGTGGCTGTGGGGCAAGGTTGTACAGGTTGAATGCTGTGGCAGGTTCCCAGAGACACAGAAAAAATTTAGGGAAGAGGCCATGATACCCAAAGTAAAGCAAAGGGAATGAATGAAGTAAGTAATCTTGAAAATATCCAGAGTAAATGTGTTTCACAGAAGAACGCATTTGAGAAACAGCCTCTGACAACCACTCTCATAGTGAACTTTGAATATTTTGTTAACAGTCATTGAAGAAAGGTCAGATGGTTGCTGCCAACTACTTGTCATCCATGGCAAAGCACAGGTGAATGTCAGTATAAAAAATAAATAAACAACAACAAAAATGGAAAAATGGATTCTAAGTTACCAAGGATTTCAGAAGCTATTCTGATGGTGCAAATAGGTCCATCAAATTGTGAATTACCTTCAGAATTACAAGACATTTTGACAAAAAGATGGTGGATGTTAGTTGAAGATAAAAAGAAGAAGAAGCATATAATGTCAATGAAGCCTGTATTTTAGCCCTTCTTAGGGCAGGGAGGGCAGGATCACAAATTGGAAGATGTGACATCATTTATTTATTTATTTATTTATTTTTCCTAAACAAAGAGTATTGAGGATGAGGATAAAGACACTCTGCCTGTTGTCCCACTAAGTAATCTGGAATATTTTTACTAAAATACAGATCTGGCTCATTTCAGTTCAGTCTCTTAGTTGTATCCAACTCTTTGTGACCCTATGGACTGTAGCAGGCCAGGCCTCCCTGTCTATCACCAACTCCCCGAGTTTACACAGACTCATGTCCATTGAGTCGGTGATGCCATCCAACCATCTCATCCTCTGCCATCCCCTTCTCCCCATGTCTTCAATCTTTCCCAGCATCAGGGTCTTTTCAAATGAGTCAGCTCTTTGCATCAAGTGGCCAAAGTATTGGAGTTTCAGCTTCAGCATCAGTCCTTCCAATGAATATTCAGTACTGATTTCCTTTAGGACAGACTGGTTGGATCTCCATGCAGTCCAAGGGACTCTCAAGAGTCTTCTCCAACACCACAGTTCAAAAGCATCAATTCTTTGGCACTCAGCTTTTTTCATAGTCCTACTCTCACATCCATACATGACTACTGGAAAGACCATGGGTTTGACTAGATGGACCTTTGTTGGCAAAGTAATGTCTCTGTTTTTTAATATGCTGTCTAGGTTGGTCATAACTTTTCTTCCAAGGAGTAAAGCGTCTTTTAATTTCATGACCACAGTCACCATCTGCAGTGATTTTGGAGCCCCCCAAAATAAAATCTGTCACTGTTTCCACTGTTTCCCCATCTATTTGCTATGAAATGATGTGATCAGGTGCCATATCTGGTTTGCCAATTGGAAAAGGATCTACCAGAAGTTTTACTGTAGGCACTTATAGCTATTCATTTCCCTATAAATACTGCTTGAGCTGCATCCCATAGGCTTAGGGCAAGTTACATCAAAGACTTTATCAGAAAATATCAAGGATGTCCAAGTCCTCCCTTTTCCTAGCAGTGCTACTTCCTTTCCTCAAACAGCTACATGAAACATTCACAATAGAAGAAGCAGATTTGGTCAATGTTGTAATCATTCAGAGATGCCATAAAGTAACTGAATATTTTAGAAAACTTTCATAGCATTAATTTTAATAGACTAAGTGGAAAATCCAGGGAGAAATATTGGGGGAAATAAGCAAATTGAGTAGGGAAAAGTCACACTCACTGGAGTTTTGATCCAGGACCTATTTTGCTGTCCTATTTAGAAATCTCTGATGAGATTTCTGAAAAGAAGTACAAATTAGCAAAGTAAACTATGGCAGGAGATATGATGCCTGAAATTCAATGTACTTTTCCATATTTCATATAAATTAATCAATATAAGTTATTTTGTAATAGCTTTATAATTAAGAATTTTAACATCATATAAATTAGGAAATATGACTGTAACATCATTCATTTAAAGGAGTATCTATTACTTTTCCAAACAGCAGTAATTTATTAACATGTCTCAGATTTTAAAAGAGCAATAAATTTTTAAAATTTGAACATTGCAAGTTAAAAGCATTAATATCATTATTTCACAAACTGAGATACAACAAAATATTTCAACTCTATTTTCACCTTAACTGTGACTAAACTTTACAGGGTGTTCAGTTTTCATTATGTAATATTAAGATATACTCAAATATTAATTTGGCAACTTTACCTAGGATGTATTTATATTTATGAGCAAAATTTTTTTGAAAAACAACTATTTATGCTTTACTGACTATGCCAAAGCCTTTGACTGTGTGAATCACAACAAACCGTGGAAAATTTCTTAATGACGTGGGAATACCAGACCACTTGACCTGCCTCCTGAGAAATCTGTATGCAGGTCAAGAAGCAACAGTTAGAACTGGACATGGACCAAAAGGTTGGTTCCAAAGAAAAGAGTATGTCAAGGCTGCATATTGTCAGCCTGTTTATTTATTTATTTTAATTGAACATAATTGCTTTACAGAATTTGCTCTTTTCTGTCAAAGCACAACACGAATCAGCCACAGGTATACATATATAACCTCCCTTTCAAAATTCCCTCCCATCTCCCTCCCCATCCCACCCCTCTAGGTTGATACAGAGCCCTGTTAGTTTCCCAAGCCATATAGCAAATTTCCATCAGCTATGTATTTTACATATGGTAATGTAAGTTTCCATGTTACTGTTTCCATACATCTCACTCTTTCCTCCCCTCTCCCCATGTCCATAAGTCTATTCTCTATGTCTGTTTCTCCATTGTTGCCCTGTAAATAAATTCTTCAGTATCCTTTTTCTAGATTCCGTATATATGCTTTAGAATATGGTATTTATATTTCTCTTTCTGACTCACTTCACTCTGCATAATAGGTTCTAGGTTCATCTACCTCTTTAGAACTGACTCAAATATGTTCCTTTCTATAGCTGAGTAATATTCCATTGTGTATATGTACCACAAGTTTTTATCTATTTATCTGTCAATGGATATCTAAGTTGCTTCCATGTTCTAGCTATTGTAAATAGTGCTGTAATGAACAATGGGATACATGAGTCTCTTCCAATTTTGTAGCTTATTAAAATGTCAAAAAATAATAAAGGAATGCAAGTATACTAGTTTGCTAGGGTTGCCATAACAAAATGCCATGCAGTGGGTAACTTAAGCAAGAACAATTTGTTTTCTCTGGAGAATGGAAGTTCAAGATGAAGGTGCTAGCAGAGAAGATGGTTTCTCCTATGGCCTTTCTCCTTGACTTGCCCATGGCCATCTCTATGTTGTGTCCTCATACGGCCTTTACCTTGTGTGTGCATATCCCTCATATCTCTTCTTTTAATTATAAGGACAATGATCATCTTCAAGTCCCAAACTCAAGAACTCATTCAACCCTAATTAACTTTAAAGGCCTTATCTCAAAATACAGTCATATTGAAGGTTAAGCCTCAAGCATACGAATTTTAGGGTGGAACAGTTCAGATTATAGTAAGAGGTTTTACAGCATATGTAGAGGTAAAATAACAACAAAAGTTGAAAGATAATTTTTTGGAAGTATTTTACGATATAGTACTTAAGCTTTTATAAAACATTAAAATAGTTTAAACAGAATGTTCAAAGTTAAAGATCAGCATTTCACTTTTCTAATGAAAAACACAAATAAACACAAACACATGTACAATGATAATAACATCAAAGATTAAAAGAAAACAAAATAAAAACTTTTAAAGAAGTATTTGATTCACTCGCAGTTTAAGGAGAGAACAATAGAAGAATAAGGATGAGACAATCAAAATCATATAGCAATATATTAGACCTGAATTCACATGTATGAGTAATTTACATGAAAATAGACTGTGCTGTGCTGTGCTTAGTCACTCAGTCATGTCTGACTCTTTGCAACCCCCTGGACTATAAATAGACTAAGTACTTTAATTAATCCAGTAGTCATGTATGGATGTAAAAGCTAACTGTAAAGAAAACTGAGCACCAAAGAATTGATTCTTTTGAACTATGGTATTGGAGAAGACACTTGAGAGTCCCTTGGACTGCAAGGAGATCCAACCAGTCAATATTCATTGGAAGGACTGATGCTGAAGCTGAAACTCCAATACTTTGGCCACCTGATGCGAAGAACTGACTCATTGAAAAAGACTCTGATGCTGGGAAAGATTGAAGCAGGAAGAGAAGGCGATGACAGAGGATGAGATGGTTGGATGGCATCACCGACTTCATGGACACGAATTTGAATAAGCTCCTGGAGTTGGTGATGTACAGTGAAGCCAGTCATGCTGCAATACATGGGGTCACAGAGTCAGATGTGACTGAACTGAACTGACTTTAATTAAGAGAAAGGTCTTGTAAGATACAAATAGAAGTGCCACTTATAAGAAATGTTCTGTGAATATAAAGATACAAACAGGTTGAAAATGAGAGGATAGACCTATATTTATTATGCATCTATTATACATGAGAAAGAAACATATATTTACCATGCATTCATTAAGCATAAGAAAGCTGTTGGTGTTTTTAAAGAGGAAAATTTTAGTTCAAGGATATAAGGTCAGGTAATTCAGAAGCTTAAAAGGATCAGTTAATTAAGAAGATGTAATACTAAATGTGAATGTGTCCTATAAAAAAGCTATTAGTACAAAAAAGAAAAGAGAAAAAGAGAAAACAAATAGTAAAGAAAAAGAGAAAAACGAATGCCAGTATAAGTCAATGAAACTGAAGAAAAATAGGAAAGAGCAAATCAGTAAATGAGAGAATCACTAAATTGAGAAGTGGTTTTTCCAGTAATATCAGTATAATTCATGAATCCCTAACAGAATAATGAAGAAAAAAGGGGAAAAAAGCATATTACTAATGCCAGGAATGAAAGTGGAACCACCTACTACATTTCTCATAGATATTGAAATGATAACCAGTGGGTATGTTGAAGAATTCTGTGCCAAAAAACTTGAAATACAAATGGGAAATTTAAAAAGTACTTTAAAAGTTACATACAACCAACAAGAAGAATGGGTCTATGCAAACACTTCATAGACAACTTCCCACAATATAATACCAAATCTGTATTGCTCCACTGATTAATTAAATCAGACATTTATAGTAGAAATAATAGCACTCTTAATAAACTTTTAAGTAAAGAAGGCGCAAAGTCTTTCTAACTCATTTGGTGAGACCATTAAACACTGATAGAAAATCAGACAATGATATTGCCAAAATAAAATCACAAAAGAGTACATTTTGTGAAAAGATGCCAAAGTCATTGAAATATTAGTGAAGCAAATCTATCATCATAGGAAAAGAAAAACAGCATTATCATATTATACCAAAAATAGGTTACCTTTCAAAAATTACTCTTTAACATTAATAGATTAAGAGAGAATGTGATTTATTTCAACAGAGGCAAGGAAAGCACTGACAAGGTAAAATAGATAATTTTCATTAAACATCTCAGCAAGTTTTGAATGGAAGGAGGTTTCATCAACCTGATAAAGGACATCAATGAAAAGTCCACAGCTAATATTTTGACGTAAAGTTGGGAAATTAAGATAAATTTAGAGATTAATTTTAGGAGAATTTAAATCTTACTATTCAATCTCTCAATTTATAGGCCTGGTATATTTCTACAGTTATTTAAATCTTCTTCAATTTATATCATCAAAGGCTTATAGCTTAGCCTTTATAAAAATTTTGCACTGTTTTTTTAAATTTGTGCTTCAGTATTTAATAATTTTTATGCTATTTCAAATAGTGTGTTTTAAATTTTAGTTTAAAATTTTTTATTAACATAATAAATAATAACAATAAATAATAACAAATAAATAACATAATAAATTTTTTATTAACATACAGATATACAGTATTTCTTTTAATAGCAACTGTGTATCCTGTTGTTGTCATTGTTTAGTCAATAAGCTGTAGACACAACTCTTTTGTGACGTATGGACCATACATAGCCCACCGGGCTTCTCTGTTCATAGGATTCCCCAGGCAAGAATAACTCTGTGGGTTGCCATTTTCTTCTTAAGGGACTCTTCTTGAACAATAGATCAAACCTACATCTCCTTCACTGGCAGGTTAATTCTTTACCACTGAATCACCAGGGAAACCCCAGTTTTATTACAGCTAGTCAATATATTATTTGGTTTTTTACTCCATTCAGCTCTATAAAATTTCTAATTCTGGAATAATTTATAACTGAAATGTGTTGCTCTGAGTATCAGACAAGCTCAGCAGAAACTGAATCCTTTTCTTGTCTATTGTAGAAAAAAAAAAGAAAAGCTGTTATGAATTTGGCACTGGCTCCAGAGTAGAAATACACACGTTTACTAAATGGAAGCCAATTCCTGCTTCAGATAACAGCAGGAAAGGAAACAGAGCAAACCAAAAAATCTGTTTTTAAAGATTTTTAAGAATCTTTTTCTAAAATGTTTTAAATTTTTAAGAATCTATTTTTAAAAATCTTTAAGATTTTTAAAGATCTGTTAACTAGAGAATTCTAGGATTTCTCATAAGACCATTTTTTAAAAGTCACTAGAATGCTACTTGTGATTCACTGTTAATTGTGACATACATCTAAATATCAAATTGAAACCCAGAATCATCTGACATAAATAATAGAAAGCATTTAAACTTGCAGTGATGCCGAGTAAGGAATAAATGCTGTAAAATCTTATATTTAAATATAGTATCTATTTTATTAAGAAACTTTGTAAATTAATTGGCAACAAAGTTTAAGAATTTTACAATATATTTATAAATCTATTGCCAATTTTTACCTTTTCAGAAGCTTTTATATCTATGCTTCATATCATTTCATAGGCCTGCTTAGCATGTTTTTTTCAGCAAACTGTTGAGTATTACATATGTGGCACCAAAGCTCTATGACCTGCCAACTAAAAAAAATACATGGTTTCTGAACTAATCATGATTAAAATCTATTTCAAAAGGTCAGTATATTTTGGGAGGACTTGTAACAATGTTGCATAGCTTTTAAGTACAGTATTATTGATGATATGTAAAATTATATCAATCCTGCCCAGAAACTCAATTCAAATATCTAAGAATCGAAACAGCATCATCTTAAACTGAGAAACTGGTTTACTCTGGTAGTAGTCTATTATATATCTAATATATTTCCACTGCATCATAAAAGAATAATGTATGCTAACAATTCTTACTAGACTGTAATGTTTTACATGAACTAATATATTTGAATACTTGAGCATGACAAAAATATTGATATTTTCTCTCATAGGGGTATACTTTGAATTTGTACACAAGTGATTTTGGCCGTGTTACAATAAAACTAAAAAATAAAAAGTTTATATTTATGCTGTATTTGGCAAATTGGCTGAAATTTGCAGGCTATTGATCTATAGTATATTATATCTAATGTTTTCAACTCAATTCTTACATAGTAATACTTTTATAAACTCATTAAACTGAAGTAGTGAAGAAATGAAATTTTAAAATGTTAAATGCAAGGACTGGTTTTTATTTTTAGGATCACCAGAAAATTACTCGTTCGTTTAGATATTCACATACAGAGATGCTCACTCAGTCTCAAGCTATACAGGCAAAGCAGTGACAGTTCTTGGACCAGCACTTACCTGTGGACCACACTTGGGAATCTCTGCTCTGAGCAAAAAGCTGCTGCTGCTAAATCGCTTCAGCCGTGTCCGACTCTGTGCGACCCCATAGACGGCAGGCTACCAGGCTCCCCCGTCCCTGGGATTCTCCAGGCAAGAACACTGGAGTGGGTTGCCATTTCCTTCTCCAATGCGTGAAAGTGAAAAGTGAAAGTGAAGTCGCTCAGTCGTATCTGACTCTTTGCGACCCCACGGACTGCAGCCTACCAGGCTCCTCTGTCCATGAGAGTTTCCAGGCGAGAATACTGGAGTGGGGTGCCACTGCCTTCTCCGGAGCAATAAGCAGTGCCTTGCATTTCTCTAGATGAAGTCCATTGCTTCTAGTTCATTGCAAGAGACGAGCGTCAAGCAGAGACAAGTGCCTTTCAGAGTCTGATTTGTTAGTTTTTTTGTTTTTTTTACATATATATTTTTTAATGAAATAGGCTTACAAATTTACAAGTCCAGCTCATTTAAAAGTAATGGGTGTTATTTGATGCATTGATATACAAAGTTATTAAAAAATATCTTTGACCAGAAACTGTAGCTTATCTCTGTTATTCATATATTTATCATAAGCAGTACTTTCTTTGCATTTAAGCTTCAACTGATATCACCATTCCCCTTGACATATTATCTAAAAATGTTTTAACTACTTTATACCTTTAGTTTAGCTTTTTCCCCAGCACAGGGTGGAAACACAAAAGCAACTGATGAACATAATTTTTAATCAACTGGAAATCACATTTTTTATTAAAACTTATACTAATATTACAGGTAAATATACTTTTGAAAATTTAAGTATAAAGAACAGAACATTAAAATTTCACTTGATATTCCTTTCTAGCTCTATACAGTTATGTTTGACTTTTGTGGTTACCATTACTGATTGAATAACTTTTATTATTTACCTCCCTTTGACCTTCAAAAACTAGACAGCCTGATTAGTGATAGCTGGAAAGAAGCAATCTCTGCAATTAATTATTTTAAAGTCAAATCATGGGCAATATTTAATTTATTTGTATGGTAATATTTGGCTCCTGTTTGCATTGAGTAGTTATGAAATATGCTTTTTCTAGGCAGAATTAATGCAAATTACTTATACAATGATGGTGGAATGAGAAAACTGTAGTAAAAGAGAAAATAATTAGAAATCAATGTATCTGAAAGAATAAATATTAATTTAACTTTAACATCATTTTCCACTATGTAAGTCTTTAATTATCTGAAATATAAAGTTTTAAATTATGAAGATAAATTGTTTTAAATAATGATTTGAGGTAAGAGTTTTATTGAAAAACTTCAGGGTCAATAAAATGATCACAGAATGATAATCAGTTAGTTGTAAAAGAATTAGGAAAAGAAAAGTATATAACTACAAGAGATTGTTACAAGAGACAATTACAGAATTATAAAAGCTTTGGTAAGCATATTATAGTAAAAAACATTGAGTCATTTATATTAAATGCAATTAAAGTAAAATATTTTATATAATTAAATTTAAAAGAGAATTACTGACATGACCTCATTCCATTAAAAATAAACTATTTTTTTGTCTCTGTACTATAAATAACCCAAGTGGCCTAATGATTGGGCCAACCTACCTAGTTACAGTACTAGTACAGTAGCTAGTACCAGTTCTGTGGAATAACAATGCATTCTAGTACTCACATTTTCATCACTAATACTAGTTCCAATTAACTATATCTAAACCTTCTTTGAGAGTGCTGCTTCCATGAAAGGAATGCAGAAAATTTAAGATACAGCTTACGTAGAAAATAATATTACAGCTTTTAAATATACATGGTTCCCACTGACAAGGTGTTAAAAAGTATTTATCAAAAGAGAATTATAATAAGTTATAAAATTCTCATTTCCAAATAAAAAGCTTTGTAATATCAATACAAATAAGAAAATTAATATCAAAGTTTACAACAAAGCAAAGAATGTAATTTCAGTAGTAAAGATGATTGCCAAAACTAAAATAATTTACTATATTATTAGCTGTAATACACTGGGAAGTGTTGATATATATGGGTCTTCAATTTTATCTGCTACCTGCCTGTTTATGAAACAAATGAGGAATGTGGTGGCTTTCAGTATCTATAATCATGAAGACAAATTGATCCAGAGAATTTCAAGCAAGCCAAGCAGTAAATAGGTTTCTTGGGGCATTTATCTTTTGTTTTCATTACAGAAATCGAGTACACCACTGGAAAGAATTGAATTCAGTTCCTCCAAAGTTATCAGAAAAGAGAATTAATTAGCTTATGTGTTGAGCTTCCTATAAAATCACACAGTCTAACAATTTTACTGTTGAAATAAAGGTTAGTGTGTGTGGCCAGTATTTCCATCAACTTTTCCTAAGTTCAGCTCTGGGAGTCTCATAGCCCTAGTCTGAAAATAGCAGTTGTAGAAAATTAGCAATCTACTCTTGCAGCCTAAAGATGTTTGTCAGGACTGAGTGCTTCATTGTCACCAATACTCACTAGTATCCTTTAAAATTATAATTATCAGTCAAAGCATTGTCCAAGGCTCTTGGATGGTTCTTTAGGATTTTGAAGCATTGGGACTCAAAATATCTTTGCTGTCATCTAACTCAGGGGTTTCCTAGGTGGTGCTAGTGGTAAAGAATCTGCCTGCCAATGCAAGAGACGCTAGAGACGAGGGTTCAGTCCCTGGGTCAGGAAGACACCCTGGAGCAGGAAATGGCAACCCACTCCAGTATTCTTGCTTGGAAAATTCCATGGACAGAAGAGTTTGTAGGCTACAGTCCATGGGGTCACAAATAGTTGGACATGATTGAGCACACACACACAACACAACTCAATGTGCTTTTCAAAGATTTTTCTCTATGTGGGAAAATCATAGCAGTGGACCAGTGGGGAAGTAATTTTCTGAGCTATAATCTTGAAAATAGCAATATTACTTCAAAAGAGTAAGCAGTGTGTAAAATGAAGTGCAGCAATAGATCCAGGCCAAGAAGGCAAATCTTCAACTCTGACTCAAACCTTCAATAAAAAGAACAAAGATACTGCCTTTCAAGGCCTAGTGGAAGCTCTTTAGTCACATCCAGATAGTGAGCATTGATTAAAGCAATACTATTATTGAAGTATCACCAGGAAAGGGTTAGAAAGGTTCTATTAAACAATATCATTACTCTTCATATATTTACCAGTCTTTCTATCTACCTCTCAGTTTTTAGTGATACTTGTTACTACATCTGATTGTGACCAGATTTGTCTTCTCAATTCAACGTTTTTTCTGTTTCCCTAAGATCTGTGGTTCAAATTAAATTTGTTTATACTGTCCCTGAATAAAATTTGGACCCTGGTACTGTTTCAAGCCAGAAATCTATATTACTTTGCTCAGTGTTTTATACAGGGTATCACTAAAAAGTCATGTACTGATAATCCTATTATATAGCCAATGAATACATGAAGAAATTAAGTCAAGAAAAATACTTCATAACTTAAAATAAATGTTTATTCTGAAATTAAATTTTTAAAATTTTATCTTATACCAAATGTTCTGTGAGTTTCTGTCTGTAAATATATGTGTGCAGATAATTAACTGAGCATATATCCAAAACAGTCAACCGTATAACCCATTGATTTGTAAAAAAGCAAAACAGTAAGAAGTTTTGAATAACTTGTTTTTTTTATAATTACATGTTCTTTTATGATTAAGAAAGCAAATAATAAATTATAAAAAGCTAATTATATAGTTGATAAAGATTTGAAAAACTATCTTTGAATACAAGTCACAAAACCATTCTTGATTTATACTTCAATAGTTTATTAAAATTTCATATTCATATTTATTAGCTCTCATAGATGTAACACTTGGCTATGAGAATTGGAGAATTTTAATTCAGATAATACTATGCTGTAGTAACAAGAGGCTGATGATATAAAAAAGAAGAGAATGTGTTACTGTGCTGAACTTTTTCTAAGGAGAATTTTTCTATGTAGATAATCTTTATTCACATTCTGCCCAAATTGGTCCTACAACATGGGAAAGCATACAGGAAATGGTGGTGAACATAGTTCTTGCTATCAGGAAGCTTACAGAATCTCTGTTATTTCCACCCCTTTTCTCAATGCTATATGGCATGTGATAAATGTTCCATTACATCACTTTTGAGGAAAAAAAAATATATATATATATACATATATATATGTAAAACCAAGCGTGATAATTTGAATGTCTTTAGTTTGTTTTCCAATTTGTTTGATAGTTGTTTTGAGTATAGTATTCTAAAATAAAAACTATTTTTCTGGGACATTAAAGTCAGTTGATGTCATTTAAAGTTAGAATCAATACCCTCTTATGCTAGTATATATTTTTTTCCCTTATTGTTCTTTTCTTTTTTTATAGAAATGTCCATCAACCAATGAATGACAAAATTATTCAAACCAGTGGTTGTAGTTGTAATCAGTTGGCAAGTCCAGCACACATAATGACTCATCCAGCTTGGTTTAGGTGATCCTTAGTGATAATTTGAGGGCACTTGTTACTAATAGATATATGAAAACAAAACAGTTATAAAATAATGTTATACAATTTCATATTTATTAAGATGGCCAAGACTAAAATGACAGATAAAAATATGTAATGGTGAACAATATGAGAAATTAGAACTCTCAAATTTGACTAGTAAGGATGCAAAATGGAAAAGTTACTTTTGAAAAATATGAAAGTTTCTCAAAATATTAAACATAGAATAGCTATATGACTTCACAATGTCTCTTTAGAACTATATTGGAGAAATAAAGCATATGTATACAAAGTTTACTAAAACTTTGTTAAAGTGCTGCACTCAATATGTCAGCAAATTTGGAAACCTCAGCAGAGGCCAAGGAACTGGAAAAGGTCAGTTTTCATTTCAATCCCAAAGAAAGGCAATGCCAAAGAATGTTCAAATTACTGCACAATTGTACTCATCACACAGACTAGTAAAGTAATGCTCAAAATTCCCCACGTGAGGTTTCCTCAGTATGTGAACCAAGAACTTCCATATGTTCAAGCTGGATTTAGAAATGGCAGAGGAACCAGAGATCAAATTTCCAGCTTCCATTGGATTACTGAAAAAGCAAGAGAGTTCCAGAAAAATCTACTCTTGTTTTACTGACTATGCCAAAGCCTCTGACTGTATGGATCACAACAAACTCTGGAAAATTCTTCAAGAAAGGGGAATACCAGACCACCTGACCTGCCTCCTGAGAAATTTGTATGCAGGTCAAGAAGCAACAGTTAGAACCAGACATGGAACAACGGATTGACTCCAAATTGGGAAAGGAGTGTGTCAAGTCTGATATTGTCACCCTGCTTATTTAATATGCAGAGTACATCATGCAAAATGCTGGACTGGATGAAACACAAGCTGGAATCAAGATTACCAGGAGAAATATCAATAGCCTCAGATATACAGGTGACAAACCATTATGGCATAAAGTTAAGAGGAACTGAAGAGCTTCCTGATGAAAGTGAAAGAGGAGAGTGAAAAAACTAGTTTAAACACAACATTCAAAAAACAAAGATCATGGCATCCGGCCTCATCACTTCATGGAAAATAGATGGGGAAACAATGAAGACAGGGACAGACTTTATTTTATTGGGCTCCAAAATCACTGCATTCGGTGACTGTAGCCATGAAATTAAAATAAACATGCTCCTTGGAAGAAACACTGTGACCAACCTACATAGCATATTAAAAAGCAGAGATGTTACTTAGGCAACAAAGGTCCATTTAGTCAAAGCTATGTTTTTCCAGTAGACATGTGTGGATGTGAGAGCGGGACCATAAAAAAAAAGCTGAGCAGCAAAAAATTGATGTTTTCGGAACTGTGGTGTTGGAGAGACGCTTGAGAGTCCCTTGGACTTCAACGAGATCAATCCAGTCAATCCTAAATGAAATAAATCTTGAATATACATTGGAAAGACTGATGCTGAAGCTGAAGCTCCAATATTTTGGCTACATGATGTGAAGAACTGACTCATTGGAATAGACTCTGTTGCTGGGAAAGATTGAAGGCAGGAGGAGAAGGGGACAACAGAGGATGAGATGGTTGGATGGCATCACTGACTCAATGGACATGAGTTTGAGCAAACTTCAGGAGTTGTTGATGAACAGGAAAGCCTATTGTGCTGCAGTCCACGGGGTGTCAAAGAGTCGGACACAACTGAGCAACCGAACTGACACAACATTTATAGAAGCCTTGGTCAGAATATCCAAAAAATGTAAACAAATCTCCAGCAACCAATGAATGGAAAAATACTATATGGTAATTCCATTCAATGCAACATTTTATTTTTTTAAGAGAACCATCTTTAAAAAAAAAATCATAGGATAATTGCTTTACAATGTTGTGTTGGTTTTTGCCAACAACAACATACAACAAGGTGAATCAGCTATGTATATACATATATTCCCTCTACCTCCAACCTCCCTCCCACCCACCCCACATCCCACCCCTGTAAGTCATCACAGAGTACCGAGCAAAGCTCCCTGTGCTTCACATACTGTAATATATATATATATATACACATATATATATATATATATATGTATGTATATATTTCAATGCTACTGTCTCAACTCATCCCACCCTCCTGATCCAGCTGTGTCCACAAGTCCATAAAGAGAACCATTATATTTGCTGCTTGTGACTTACAAAAAGAGAAAAACATATACAATGCTAACTATATAATAGATGGTTCTAGATCAACCACTAAAGAGATACCTTTATCCAGAGCACTGAGCCATGATTGAGGTGGTGGCTCCACTTACACTGACTCCTTGCTCCCTGAGATCAAGAGGAACAAACGTGGATGGACATCACATGACCATTTTGTCCTTAACGTGCCATCTCTTGACCACCCATGTTAGGTTGAGTAGACCTTTATCTCAGAATGGGCCATTTGGATTCTCCTCTTTCCTGATTTTTGAGTTGTGGAATAGGAAGACACGGGCACTGACAGTTCCATGGAAGAAAAGCTCACAAAGGCCAACTGCAAAACTCGTTAGGAATTTCCCTGGCGGTCCAGTGGCAGAAACAACCCGCTCCTGACACAGGAGTCCTGAGTTCGATCTCTGGTCAGGGAACTAGATTCCACATGCCACAACTAAGAGCCCACATGCCATAACAAAGACCAGTTGCAGCCAAATAAATAGATAAATATTGAAAACAACAAGTTGTTTGAGCTGTTCTTGGCTCTTTTATCTATTCTTCTAATCCTGTGGGATATTTTATATCTTCCAAGGAAGCCGGCCATCATTTTGGGGTCGTTTAAACAATAGACATTTATTATCTCCCAGTTCCGGAGGCTGAAAGTCCAAGACTGAGCTGTCAGCAGGGTTGGTTTCTTCTGAGGCCTGTCTCCTTGGCTTGTAGACAGCTGTCTTTTCCGTGTGTCTTCACATGGTCTTCCCTCTGTGTGTGTCTGTGCCCTAATTTCCTCTAGAGCACACCAATCCCATTGGACCAGGGCCCACCCACAGCCTAATTTTATCTTCATGACCCATTTAAATGCTTTACCTCCAAATATAGTCATATTCTGAGATACTGGAGGTTAGGACTTGGACCTGTGGATTTTGTGGAGGGGACACAATTCAGTCCATATCTAATGGTCTAGTGTGGATATGCCTGAGAGGCAAAGCAACATTGAAAATTCCAATCATTAGCATGGCTGGGAAACTGGTATCCCTTGAGACTGGAGATCTATTCACCATTTCCGATCCAAGTGTGGCTGCATTTTCTGCATTTTAATTGTGGCAACAGATGAATTACAGACATGGGCTTCACTCGACGCTAGGCTACCATTTCCTGGGAGTTTAATGAATGCAACTTCTTTCACATAACTATGAGGTTTGAATGTCAATTGTGACTCACTCGATTCTTTTTTTGAAATCATCTCTAATTTTGAATTTTTCTTCCTTCAACTGCTACTGAAAGCACATCTTCATGACCAACACCAGGACCCTCATAATAGTTTCCTGTACCACCCCTGGCCTCCAGTTTGCTCAGTTCTTGTTTCCTGTACATTCCGAGCTTAGATTTTTCTTCCCAAGAGACATTGTTCATTGTTCTTTCCATTTCTTGTAACCTTCAAAAGAGGCTCTCTCAGCTTAATCATCTCAAGATTAATCCTACAATCCTAATGTCATGCTAAGTGCATGTTTAGGACTTTAATTTCTATTGCTACCAAAAGTACCCCAAAAACCTCTCTTCTGAATCATCCTAGATCAAGTTCCTCAACTTTCTGCTCACATATTTCCAAGCCCAAGTCTTTCCTTATATCACTCTATCTAGAATATCTCAAAAGGTCTCAGCTCTCAGGAGACATCATTCTTTTTTTTTTTTTTTCATTTATTTTTATTAGTTGGAGGCTAATTACTTCACAACATTGCAGTCGGTTTTGCCATACATTGACATGAATCAGCCATGGAATTACATGATTCCCCATCCCGATCCCCCCTCCCACCTCCCTCTCCACCTGATTCCTCTGGGTCTTCCCAGTGCACCAGGCCCGAGCACTTGTCTCATGCATCCCACCTGGGCTGGTGATCTGTTTCACTATAGATAATATACATGCTGTTCTCTCAAAACATCCCACCCTCTCCTTCTCCCACAGAGTCCAAAAGTCTGTTCTGTACATCTGTGTCTCTTTTTCTGTTTTGCATATAGGGTTATCATTACCATCTTTCTAAATTCCATATATATGTGTTAGTATGCTGTAATGTTCTTTATCTATCTGGCTTACTTCACTCTGTATAATGGGCTCCAGTTTCATCCATCTCATTAGAACTGATTCAAATCAATTCTTTTTAATGGCTGAGTAATATTCCATGGTGTATATGTACCACAGCTTCCTTAAACTTGTCAGACAGAGAACAATACATATCATAAGATATTGTTTCTATGGGAAATCTGAAAGATGGTACAAATGAACTTTTTTACAAAACAGAAATAGAGTCACAGATGTAGAAAATAAACATGGTTAGCAGTGGGGAATGGGGAAAGGGATAAATTAGGAGACTGGGATTAACATATACAGACTACTATATGCAAAATAGATAACTAATAAGAACCTACTGTATAGCACAAGGAACTCTACTCAACACTCTATAATGACCTATATGGGAAAAGAATCTGAAAAACAGAGGATATATGTATATGTAACTAGAGAAGGGCATGGCAACCCACTCCAGTACTCTTGCCTGGAGAATTCCATGGACAAGAGGAGACTGGTGGGCTACAGTCCATAGGGTCACAAAGAGTTGGACACAACTAAAGCGACTCAGCACACATACACACATGTATACGTATAAGTGATTCACTTTTGCTGTTTCCCTAAAGCAAACACAACATTGTAAATCAACTATACTCCAATAATTTTTTTAAGTAAACTTGTATTCAAATTTAACTTCCTCAGAAATGTTTTCCCTGACCATTTTGTCTACAACAGTGCCCCATTTATTGACATCCTAACACCCTGCTTTATTTTCTTTATTTTGGTGCTATTTTGGCTGAATTATGTTTCCCTCAAAAATTCCTGTGTTGAAATCTTTTTTTTTAATTGGAGGCTAAATATTTTAAAATATTTTAGTGGTTTTTGTCATACATTGACATGAATCAGCCATGGGTGTACATGTGTTCCCCATCCTGAACCACCCTCCCACCTCCCTCCCCCTCCCATCCCTCTGGGTCATCCCAGTGCACCAGCCCTGAGCACCCTGTCTCATGCATCAAACCTGGACTGATGATCGATTTCACATATGGTAATATACATGTTTCAATGCTAGTCTCTCAAATCATCCCACCCTCGCCTTCTCCCACAGAGTCCAAAAGTCTGTTCTTTACATCTGTGTCTCTTTTGCTTTCTCGCATATAGGGTCATTGTTACCATCTTTCTAAATTCCATATATATGTGTAATATACTGTATTGGTGTTTTTTCTTTCTGACTTACTTCACTCTCTATAATAGGTTCCAGTTTCATCCATCTCATTAGAACTGATTCAAATGTGCTCTTTTTAATAGCTAAGAAATATTTCATTATGTATATGCACCACAGCTTTCTTATCCATTCGTCTGCCAATGGACATCTAGGTTGCTTCCATGTCTTAGCTATTATAAACAGTGATGCGGTGAACATTGGGGTACACGTGTCTCTTTCAATTCTGGTTTCCTCAGTGTGTATGCCCAGCAGTGGGATTGCTGGGTCCTATGAAAGCTCTATTTCCAGTTTTTTAAGGAATCTCCACACTGTTTTCCATAGTGGTCTACTAGTTTGCATTCCCACCAATAGTGTAAGAGGGTTCCCTTTTCTCCACACCCTCTCCAGCATTTATTGCTTGTAGACTTTTATAGCAGGCATTCTGACCGGCATGAGATGGTACCTCATTGTGGTTTTGATTTGCATTTCTCTGATAATGAGTGATGCTGAGTATCTTTTCATGTGTTTGTTAGCCATCTATATGTCTTTGGTGAAATGTCTGTTTAGTTCTTTGGCCCAGTTTTTTGATTGGGTCATTTATTTTTCTGGAATTGAGCTGCAGGAGCTACTTATACATTTTTGACATTAATTCTTTGTCAGTTGCTTTTTTTGCTATTATTTTCTCCAATTCTGAAGGCTCTATTTTCACCTTGCTTATAGTTTCCTTCATTGTGCAAAAGCTTTTAAGTTTAATTACATCCCATTTGTTTATTTTTGCTTTTATTTCCATTACTCTGGGAGCTGGGTCATAGAGGATCCTGCTGTGATTTATGTCAGAGAGTGTTTTGCCTATGTTTTCCTCTAGGAGTTTCATAGTTTCTGGGCTTACATTTAGATCTTTAATCCATTTTGAGTTTATTATTGTGTATGGTGTTAGAAAGTGTTCTAGATTCATTCTTTTACAACTGGTTTACCAGTTTTCCCAGCACCACTTGTTAAAGAGATTGTATTTTTTCCCCATTGTATATTCTTGCCTCCTTTGTCAAAGACAAGGAGCCCATAGGTCCATGGCTTTCTATTTTGTTCTATTGATCTACATTGCTGTCTTTGTGCCAGTACTATACTATCTTGATGATTGTAGCTTCGTAGTATAGTCTGAAGTCAGGCAGGTTGATTCTTCCTGTTCCATTCTTCTTTCTCAAGATTGCTTTGGCTATTCAGTTTTTTTTTGTATTTCCATACAAATTGTGAAATTATTTGTTTTAGTTCTCTGAAAGACACCATTGGTAGCTTGATAGGGAATGCACTGAATCTATAGATTGCTTTGGGTAGTATACTCATTTTCACTATATTGATTCTTCCAATCCATGAACATGGTATATTTCTCCATCTATTTGTGTCATTTTTATTTCTTTCATCAGTGTTTTATAGTTTTCTACATATAGATCTTTTGTTTCTTTAGGTAGAGTTATTCCTAAGCATTTTATTCTTTTTGTTGCAATGGTGAATGTAATTGTTTCCTTAATTCCTCTTTCTGTTTTTTCATTGTTAATGTATAGGAATGCAAGGGATTTTTGTGTGCTAATTATCCTGCAACTTTACTATATTCATTGATGAGCTCTAGTAATACTCCGGTGGTGTCTTTAGGGTTTTCTATGTAGAGGATGATGTCATCTGAAAACATTGAGAGTTTTACTTCTTCTTTTCCAATCTGGATTCCTTTTCTTTTTCTTTTCTGATTGCTGTGGTTAAAACTTCCAAAACTATGTTGAATAATAGTGGTGAGAGTGGGAGCCCTAGTCGTGTTCCTTACTTTAGGGGAAATGCTTTCAATTTTTCACCATTGAGGATAATGTTTGATGTGGGTTTATCATACATGGCTTTTATTATGTTGAGGTATGTTCCTTCTATTCCTGCTTTCTGGAGAGTTTTTTATCATAAATGGATGTTCAATTTTGTCAAAGGCTTTCTCTGCATCTATTGAGATAATCTTATGGTTTTTATCTTTCAATTTGTTAATGTGGTGTATCACATTGATTGATTTGCAAATATTGAAGAATACTTGCATCCCTGGGATAAAGCCCACTTCGTCATGATGAAAGATCTTTTGAATATGTTGTTGGATTCTGTTTGTGAGAATTCTGTTAAGGATTTTTGCATCAATGTTCATCAGTGATGTTGGCCTGTAGTTTTCTTTTTTGGTGGCATCTTTGTCTGGTTTTGGTATTAGGGTGATGGTGGCCTCAAAGAATGAGTTTGGACATTTATCTTTCTCTGCAATTTTCTGGAAGAGTTTGAATAGGATAGGTGTTAGCTCTTCTCTAAATTTTTGGTAGAATTCACCTGTGAAGCCATTTGGTCCTGTGCTTTTGTTTGTTGGAGGATTTATGATTACAGTTTCAATTTCCAAGCTTGTGATGGGTCTGCTAAGATTTTCTATTTCTTCCTGGTTCAGTTTTGGAAAGTTATACTTTTCTAAAATTTTCCATTTCTTCCAAGTTGTCCATTTTATTGGCATATAGTTGCTGATAGTAGCCTCTTATGATCCTTTGTATTTCTGTGTTGTCTGTTGTGATTTCTCCATTTTCGTTTCTAATGTCATTGCTTTGATTCTTCTCCCTTTTTTTTTTTTTTGATGAACCTGGCTAATGGTTTGTCTATTTTATTTATCTTCTCAAAGAACCAACTTTTAGTTTTGTTGTTTTTTTCTATAGTCTCCTTTCTTTATTTTTCACTTATTTCTGCCCTAACTTTTATGATTTCTTCTTCTACTAATTCTGGGGTTCATTTCTTCTTTTTCTGGTTGATTTAGGTATAGAGTTAGGTTATTTATTTGATTTTTATCTTGTTTCTTGAGGTAAGCTTGTATTGCTAAGAACCTCCCCCTTAGCACTGCCTATAGGTTTGGGGTTGTTGAATTTTCATTTTCATTCATTTCTATGCTTATTTTTATTTATTTTTTTTATTTCTTCTGTGATTTTTTGGTTATTCAGACGTATGTTGTTTAGCCTTCATATGTTTGTATTTTTAGTAGTTTTTTTTTTTTCCTGTAGTTGACATCTAATCTTACCACATTGTGATCAGGAAAGATGCTTGAAATGATTTCAATTTTTTTTTTAATTTACCAAGGCCAGATTTATGGCCTAGGATGTGATCTATCCTGGAAACAGTTCCATGTGCCCTTGAGGAAAAGGTAAAATTCATTGTTTTTGGGTGAAATGTCCGATAGATATAAATTAGGTCTAACTGTTCCATTGTAGCATTTAAAGTCTGTGTTTCCTTGCTAATTTTCCTTTTAGTTGATCTATCCATAAGTATGAGTGGGGTATTAAAGTCTCAAACTATTATTGTGTTACTGTTAATTTCCCCTTTCATACTTGTTAGCATTTGCCTTACATATTGCAGTGCTCCTATATTGGGTGCATATATATTTACAATTGCTATATCTTCTTTTTGGATTGACCCTTTGATCATTATGTAGTGTCCTTTTTTGTCTTCTCACTGCCTTTACTTCAAAGTCTACTTTTCTTATATGAGTATTGATACTCCTGTTTTCTTTTGGTCTTCATTTTTATGAACTATATTTTTCCAGCCCTTCACTTTCAGTCTGTATGTGTCCTTTGTTTTGAGGTGGGTCTCCTGTAGACAGCTTATATAGGGGTCTTGTTTTGTATCCATTCAGCCAGCCTTTGTCTTTTGGTTAAGGCATTCAACCCATTTACCTTTAAGGTAATTATCGATGAGTATGATACCATTGCCATTTAATTTACTTTGTTGTTTTGGGTTCAATTTTATAAAACTTTTCTGTGCTTCCTGTCTAGAGAGGATCCTTTAGCATTTGTTGAAGAGCTGGTTTGGTAGTGCTGAATTCTTTCAACTTTTGCTTGTCTGTAAAGCTTTTGGTTTCTCCTTCATATTTTAATGAGATCCTTGCTGGGTACAATAATCTGGGTTGTAGGTCTTTTTCTTTCATCACTTTAAGTATGTCCTGCCATTCCCTTCTGGCCTGAACAGTTCCTACTGAAAGATCATCTGTTATCCTTATGGGAATCCCCTTCTCTGTTATTTGTTGCTTTTCCCTTGCTGCTTTTAATGTTTGCTCTTTGTGGTTGATTTTTGTTAATTTGATTAATATGTATCTTGGGGTGTTTCACCTTGACTTTATCCTGTTTGGGACTCTCTGGGTTTCTTGGACTTGGGTGTGTATTTCTTTACCCATTTTAGGGAAGTTTCCAACTATTATCTCAAGTATTTTCTCATAGCCTTTCTATTTGTCTTCTTCATCTGGGACTCCTATGTTTCGAATTTTGAGGTGTTTGACATTGTCCCAGAGGTCTCTGAGGTTGTCTCCATTTCTTTTAATTCTTTTTTTTTTCTCTCTGCTTCATTTATTTCCACCATTCTATCTTCCATCTCACTTATCATATCTTCTGCCTCAGTTATTCTACTGTTGGTTCCCTCCAGAGTGCTTTTGATCTCAATTATTGCATTATTCATTATTTATTGATTCTTTTTTATTTCTTCTAGGTCCTTGTTAAACATTTCTTGCATCTTTTCAATCCTTGTCTCCAGTCTCTTTATCTGTAACTCCATTTTGTTTTCAACATTTTGGATCATTTTAACTATCATTATTCTAAATTCTTTTTCAGGTAGACTCCATATCTCCTCCTCTTTTGTTTTGTCTGGTGGGTATTTATCATGTTCCTTTATCTGCTGAATATTTTTCTGCCTTTTCATCTTGTTTAGATTGCTGTGTTTGGGGTGGCTTTCCTGTATGCTGGAAGTTTGTGGTTCCTCTTTATTGTGGAGGTTCCTCCCCATGGGTGGGGTTGGATGAGTGGCTTTTCAAGGTTTCCTGGTTAGGGAAACTTGTGTAGGTGTTCTGGTGGGTGGAGCTGGATCTCTTCTTTCTGGAGTGTAATGAAGTGTCCAGTAGTGAGTTCTGAGGTGTCTATGGGTTTGGTGTGACTTGTGGCCACCTGTATTTTAATGGTCAGGGTCATGTTCCTGCATTGTTGGAGAATTAGCTTGGCATGTCTTGCTCTGAAACTTGTTGGTTCTTGGGTGGAGGTTGGTTTCAGTGCAGGTATGAAGGCTTTTGGATGAGCTCTTGTCAATTAATGTTCCCTGGAGTCAGGAGTTTTCTGGTGTTCTCAAGTTTTGGATTTAAGCCTGCTGCCTCTGGCTTTCAGTCTTATTCTTACAGCAGCCTCAAGACTGCTCCATCCATACAGCACTGATGATAAAACATCTAGGTTAAAGGTGAAAAGATTCTCCACAGCAAGGGACACCCAGAGAGGTTCACAGAGTTACATGGAGGAGAAGAGGGAGGAGGTAGATAGAGGGGACCAAGGAGAGAAGAGGGGGAATCAAAAGGAGAGATCAAATATAGCCAGTAATCAGTTCCCTAAGTGTTCTCCACTGAAACACCAGTGGAGCCTGGAACACCCAAAGAGATTCACAGAGTTAAGTAGAGAAGAGAAGGAGGAGGGAGAAGATAAAGTTACCTGGGGGAGAAAAATGAGAGTCTAAAGGGAAGAGAGAAACCAAACCAGTATTCACATTCCTAAGTAAAAAATGTGCACTGAATATTAAATTCTTAAAGGTAAAATATTGATAACAAATACCAAAAAGCAAAGATTAAAAATCTAGAGTAGAGGTTAGACTCTCAAAAATATATTTTAAAAAATCACAAAAATTATAAAAAAAATTATATATATGAAATTTGCTTTTAAAATAGGATCTTTTTTTTTTTGGTAAGGTAGTATTAGGTTATTAAAATGAAAATTAAAGGAGTAATAAAGAACTTAAAAATTTTAAAAATGATAATAGTAAAATATATCTAGGAGTTTCTGTGGAGGTGTTGAGGGCAGTGTGGGGTCAGTTCAGTTTCAGATAGTTCCTTGTTCTTGCTTATATGTCTTCTCAAGGTCTATAGGCCCCTTTCAATGTAGTCAATGCTAATTACAGGGTTTTAATCTGTTGCACCTGTCACTTCCAAAGCGGTTCCCTCTTCTTTCTTTATTTTGGCTTTCTGTGTTTGCAAGTCTCTTCAGTGCCTAATTTCCACCCTGACACAAGCGGGTGGAGGTGGTCACTCATTTAGGCTCACTGGTTCAGTTGCTGTGGGGAGGGAGGAACATTGCATTAAAAAATATCACTGGCGTGTGTGGGGAGCACTCACAGTGTCTGGGCCACACTGGGTTTGCCCAGCTCATGCACTGCACCTGTGCTTTCTTGGTCTACACTGCTCAGGCTCCAGGTTGCTCTGCAGGGGAACTGTCCAAAGCAGCCCCTGGGCTGAGTGCACTTCCAAGGTCTAAGCTGCTCAGGTTCAGGTTCTCAGGTACTCCACAAAGGCACAGGCTCGGCTGGGCCTGCATTTTGTGCCCTCCCCAGGTCCGAGCAGCTCAGGCGAGCAGGTGCTTGGTGAGCACTCTCCCAGGTGTGCCCTGTGTCTTATCACCTCCCCGGTCCAGGCCGCTCAGTTTCCTGGGTGCGCTGCAGAAGCGCCATCTCAGGCATGCCCTGTGTCACCTCTGGGGAGCTGATCTCAGGCTGTGACCTTCCTGGCCGATGTCAACCAACAGGACCCCAAGAAGACTTGGTTAGCAACTGGGAGCCTGCTCACAGTTTGGTGCGGGATGCTGTCTCTGGGGTCAAGATTGCCCCTTGCCTTCCAGCTCTGGCTGTGGCCAGCCTGCCTCTCTACCTCTGGCAGGGGAACGGGCCAGTCTGCAGCCGGCTAACTCTCCTCTGGTATTCGCTCTGTCCTTTGTTCTGTGAGCGGGCCAGGCTGTGCCTTAGGTTAAGGCTTTTCTCAGGAAAGTTCTCTCTCTTTTTTATTTTTCCCTCTCTCTCTCTGGCTATCCCGCAGTTTGGGTTGAGATCTCCTGTTAACTCCCTCAGATTGTTCTCTGGGTATTCAGTCCAGGTCCTTACCCTAAGCAATGCAACCGGCACCTCCCTGTTCAGCCCCTGCTCACTGGTGGCGGATGCGAGTGTCTGGGCTACTTCTCCACTGGGAGTTGCAGTTAGGGGCATATTCTGTGGTGTGTGTGTGTGTGTGTGTGTGTGTGTGTGTGTTTTCCCTCCCAGTTATGTTGCCCTCTGAGATTCCAAAACTCCCCACAGACCCACCAGTGAGAGGGTTTCCTGGGGTTTGGAAACTTCTCCTCCTCAGGATGCGTCTCTGTCCCTAACTCTTTTGTCTCTCTTTTTGTGTTTTATATTTTGCCCTACCTCCTTTTGAAGAGAATGGACTGCCTTTCTGGGTGCCTGGTGTCCTCCACCAGCATTCAGAAGTTGTTTTGTGGAAGTTGCTCACCATTCAAATGATCTTTTGATGAATTTGTTGGGGAGAAAGTCATCTCACCATCCTTTTCCTCTGCCATCTTAGGACCATCACATTATTTGTTAATTTAAGGGAATGTAATATTGATACATGGAAGAATTTGAATGAACACTGAAACATTATGCTATGTGAAAGGAGTCAGCAACTCAGTTGCAAAAGACCATATGTTGTATTATGTCATTTATATGCAATGTTCACAATAACAAGCCAATGAAAACAGAGTAGATTGGTAGTTCCCTAGGATTTGGGTTTGGGTGGAGGGTGACAGCTAATTGTGAGAGTGTTTCCTTTTATTGTAATTAAAATATTCTAAAATTTATTATAGTAATGATTACACAACTCTGTGAATATACAAAGCACAATTAAATATGCTGTGCTGTGCTAAGTTGCTTCAGTCATGTCTAATTCTTTGAGGCCCCATGGACTATAGCCCATCAGCCTTCTCTCTCCATGAGATTCTCCAGGCAAGAATACTTGAGTGGATTGCCATGTCCTTCTCCAGAGGATCTTCCCAACCCAAGGATTGAACCCATATCTCTTTGGTCTCCTGCATTGACAGGTGAGTTCTTTAGCACTAGAAACCACTGGGAAGCCCTACAATGAATTACACATTCTGCTAAATGAATTATATTGTATATGTATTATACTTGAATCATATATAAGTGGTTTAATTCCTGAAATAAATCTGAAAATAATTATTTCTGATACACTCAAACTTACTTGAAAGTAACAGCTTTGTGTATTCTTGTGTGACTTTTTCTGAATTCAATAAACTATTTTGCCTTGGATATAAAGCAGCAACTGTACCAGAAATGACCTATTTGTTATTTTTGTGTATAATAAGCCAAAATAATAAGCTCACTTTTTATGCTCAAATATATGCTAGAACTGACCTTTCCTTCTAAGTTGCCAATTTCAGTTAAAAAAAAACAATAGCATTTTATTATTGGAATTTCTTGCAGTAATTGTACCAAGCTTCTCAACTTGATTTTGCCTAGAAATGATCTGTCACTATATCTTCATACCTTGAACACTGTCTGTGATAGAAGTGACTCATATGAACCACTGTGCAGCAATTTTTACATTTAAGTAATCTATTAAAATGCCAGTGGCCCTTTATTCCAAAGTATAGTTGGAACACAACACAAAATAATTACAATTTGCTGCAAGATAATGAGCAATGCAAAGACTTAAGAAACTTTTAAATTATCATAATTAAAACAATTCCATTCAAAGCCTAGTTAGAATTTAAGAACATTGTTCTACTAACTTGATTGTGCTATGATTATAGTGCTCTTACCATTCAATGTAGATTAACATAATTCTGACATTTCATCTTAATAATTGTGAGCTACATTCTTTCTTAAATCCCAGAAGCACCTGTTTCTTCCTTCTATCTGTAAAGAAAACAAAATAATTAGCTAGAATCAAGTGAAAAATATCCATTTCTGCTCCTTGTAACCTTAGAAACTGAATTTACCTCTCCAAGCAAAATTATTAGGGTCACAGGGAATAAACTGGTAATCACAATGACTACTGTATATTGTTAAAAGGCCTACATCATTTCTACCCTTTGTAAAAACTCAATCTAGATATTTTGTAACTTTGGTTGAAAAATTAATATATGCATAAATTTAATTACATTTTAGAGTAAAATTTACACTAAATTTTCTAATCATGTATATGAGAATGACTGTTCATATAATTACATAAAGATTATGAGGCTACAACAGGTCCTATTTCATGGAATCTGTGATATAAAAAGTGTGGAAGGGAAAAATTATGGGCTTAGTTTCTCTCCCCATAACTTATGTGTTGAAACCTTCATTTGAGTTCAGTTGCTCAGTCATGTCTGACGCTTTGTGAGCCCCTGAACTGTAGCACGCCAGGCTTTGCTGTCCATCACCAGTAGTTGGAGCTTGCTCAAACGCATATCCACTGAGTTGGTAATGCCATCCAACTATCTCATCCTCTTTCATCCCCTCCTCCTCCTGCCTTCAATATTTCCCAGCATCAGAGTCTTCTCCAGTGAGTCAGCTCTTCACATCAGGTAGTCAAACTATTAGAGTATCAGCTTCAGCATCAGTCCTTCTAATGAATATTCAGGACTTGTTTTCTTTAGGATTGACTGGTTTGCTCTCCTTGCAGTCCAAGGGACTCTCAAGAGTCTTCTCCAGCACCACAGTTCAAAAACATCAATTCTTCAGTGCTCAGCTTTCTTTCTGGTCCAAATCTCGCATACATACATGTTTACTGGTAAAACATAGCTTTGACTAGATGGACCTTAATCAGCAAAGTAATGTTTCTGCTTTTTAATATGCTGTCTAGCTTGGTCATAGCTTTTCTTCCAAGGAGAAAAAGTCTTAATTTCAGGGGGGCAGTCACCATCTGCAGTGATTATGGAGTCCCAAAAAATAGTCTGTCACTGTTTCCATTGGTTCCCCATCTATTTGCCATGAAGTGATGGGACAGGATGCCATGATCTTTGTTTTTTGAATGTTCAGTTTTAAGCCAGCTTCTTCCCTCTCTCTCTTTCACCAAGAGGTTCTTCAGTTTCTCTTAGCTTTCTGCCCTAAGGGTGGTGTCATCTGTATATCTGAAGTTATTGATATTTCTTCCAGCAATTTTGATCCCAGCTTGTGCTTCATCCAGTCCTACATATTGCATGATGTGCTCTGCATATAATTTAAATAAACAGTGTGACTATATACAGCCTTGAGGTACTAATTTCCCAATTTGGAACCAGAATATCATTCAACGTCTGTTTCTCACCATTGCTTCTTGACTTGCATACAGATTTCTCAGGCAGCAGGTCAGGTGGTCTGGTATTTCCATCTCTTTCAGAATTGTCCACAGTTTGTTGTGATCCACACAGTCAAAAGCTTTGATACAGTCAATAAAGCAGAAGTAGATGTTTTTCTGAAACTCTCTTGCTTTTTTCTATGATCCAAAGGATGTTGGCAATTGATGTCCAGTTCCTCTGCCTTTTCTAAATCCAGCTTGAATATCTGGAATTTATCAGTTCACGTACTGCTGAAGATACACTTGGAGAATTTTGAGCATTACATTGCTAGTGTGTTCAGTTTAGCTCAGTTCAGTGGTTCAGTCATGTTTGACTCATTGTGACCCCATGGATTGCAGCATGTAAGGCCTCCATCTCCATCACTGACTCCCAGAGATTACACAAACTCATGTCCATTGAGTCGGCGATGCCATTCAACCATCTCATCCTCTGTCGACCCCTTCTCCTCCCGCCTTCAATCTTTCCCAGCATCAGGGTCTTTTCAAATGAGTCAGATCTTTGCATCAGATGGCCAAAGTATAGGAGTTTAGCTTCAGCTTCAGCCCCTCCAATGAATATTCAGGACTGATTTCATTTAGGATGGACTGGTTGGATCTCCTTGCAGTCCAAGGGACTCTCAAGAGTCTTCTCCAACACCACAGTTCAAAAGCATCAATTCTTTAGCGCTCAGCTTTCTTTATAGTCCAAATCTCACATCCATACATGACTACCGGAAAAACCATAGTCTTGACTAGATGGACCTTTGCTGGCAAAGTAATGTATCTGCTTTTTAATATGCTATGTTGGTCATAAATTTTCTTCAAAGGAGTAAAGTGTCTTTTAATTTCATGGCTGCAGTCACCATCTGCAGTAACTTTGGAGCACCAAAAAATAAAGTCTGCCACTCTTTTCCACTGTTTTTCCACCTATTTGCCATGAAGTGATGGGACCCGATGCCATGATCTTAGTTTTCTGAATGTTAAGCTTTAAGCCAACATTTTCACTCTCCTCTTTCACATTCATCAAGGGGCTCTTTAGTTCTTCTTCACTTTCTGCATATCTGAGGTTATTGATATTTCTCCCAGGAATCTTGATTCTAGCTTATGCTTCATCCAGCCCAGCATTTCTCATGATGTACTCTGCATATAAGTTAAATAAGCAGGGTGACAATATACAGCCTTGACGTACTCCTTTTCCTATTTGGAACTAGTCTGTTGTTCCATGTCCAGTTCGAAATGTTACTTCCTGATCTGCATACAGATTTCTCAAGAAGTGGGTCAGGTGTTCTGCTATTCCCATCTCTCAGAATTTCCCACAACAGTTTACTGTGATCCACACAGTTAAAGGCTTTGCCATAGTCAATAAAGCAGTAACAGATTTTTTCTGGAACTCTCTTGCTTTTTCCATGATCCAGCAGATGTTGGCAATTTGATCTCTGGTTCCTCTGCCTTTTCTAAAACCCGCCCTTAACATCTGGAAGTTCACAGTTGATGTATTGCTTAATCCTAGCTTGGAGAATTTTGGGCATTACTTTGCGAGCATGTGAGATGAGTGCAATTGTGCAGTAGTTTGAGCATTCTTTGACATTGCCTTTAATTGGGATTGGAATGAAAACTGACCTCTTCCAATCCTGTGGCCACTGCTGAGTTTTCCAATTTTTCTGGCATTGTGAGTGCAGCACTTTCACAGCATCATCTTTTAGGATTTGAAATAGCTCAACTGGAATTCCATTACCTCCACTAAATTTGTTGGTTGTGATGCTTCAAGTATCACATCTGTTGACTTTGCATTCCAGGATGTCTGGCTCTAGATGAGTGAGCATACCACTGTGATTATCTGGGTCATGAAGATCTTTTTTGTACAATTCTTCTGTGTATTCTTGCTCATAGTGATGCTTCCTAAAGCCCATCTGATTTGGACTCCAGGATTATTTGCTCTAGATGCGTTTGAATGGTATTACTTTTGAAGATAAAATTTTTAAAGAGGTGATTAACTTAAAATTAGGTCACTTTGTAGGCTCTAATTTGCTTTGACTGTTGTCTTTATAAACAGGATGTTAGGAAGACTAGAGAAATGTGAAAAAAACATACACAGAGAAGATCTTGTGAGGATTATGTGAGAATTTGCCATCAAAACATCAAGAAGAGTGAGCTCAGAAGAAATAAAATTTGTCAACATCTTGATCTTGGGTTTCCAGTGTCTAGAACAATGAAAAAATAAAATATATGTGTGTGTGGTTTAAGCCATCTAGCTGTGGTATATTGCTGTAACTGTCTGAGGAAATTAATATAAGAGATGTTGCCAAGAAATCAAAGCATAATTTTTCAGGCTTAAATACTTAATGTTTAGTGCATTTACTTGTGTATAAGAGAAAATTATGTTTTAAATTCTCACTTGAAATGGGATATATTTTCAAACATTTTTCATATACCCATCACATACTGTATTTGTTAAATTATGTCTGTTGACACTCAGTACTTATTACTAGTCCTTTCTGACATCACTCTTGTATTATTGGAATGGAAGATTAAATCTACATTTTCCAGACTTGTATGTAAGCAAATGACTGGGCATAATTTAGACTCTGTCTTCTTGATGAACTTGTGTGAAATGCATAAGCCAGAAGAACATAGAAGATGATATTTGAATAGAAGTCAGATTTAAAGAAAATCTTTAGCAGATTACTCTACAGTTCCATCAGGCAAAGTCTACATCTTCTAGCCTAGTTACAAGCTTCTTGAATGTGGGTAGGTCGATGCCTGTAGTAATAGTATCAGTGTCAAGAGGAGTCTCTTGGCCAAGCCCATGTCTGTGATGTTTTCATGCATGAGAACTCTTATTTCTTTTGGAATTTTCAAGAAAAAGAATTTAGGGAACCATTTTTCTACTGCATGCCAGAACACCCCCTTTCAAAATAAAGGGTAAGTAATTGCATTTTAGAGCTTCTAAAGCTAGCAAAGAATAATTCCCGGTAGGACTCTTCAGGTTTTGGAAGCATCATAGTTCATGCTTGACAATACTGTTCCAACCAATTTATCATTTGACACAAAAAACTTCTAGTTTTAAAGATTTGTGACGAAATAGCAAAGAGCATATAAGTGATTTGTGATATAAGAAGTCTTGCTGCTCAATGTTTACAATACCTAGGACATAGAAGCAACCTAGATGTCCATTGGCAGATGAATGGATAAGAAAGTTGTGGTACATATACACAATGGAATATTGCTGCTGCTGCTGCTGCTAAGTCGCTTCAGTCATGTCCGACTCTGTGTGACCCCATATACAGCAGCTCACCAGCCTCCTCTGTCTCTGGGATTCTCCAGGCAAGAATACTGGAGTGGGTTACCATTTCCCTCTCCACAATGGAATATTACTCAGCTATAGAAAGGAACACATTTGAGTCCATTCTAATGAGGTGGGTGAAACTGGAGCCAATTATGCAGAGTGAAGCAAGTCAGAAAGAAAAACACCAGTACAGTATATTAATGCATATATGTGGAATTTAGAAAGACAGTAGTGATGGCCCTATATGCGAGACAAGAAAGAGAGACATGCATATAAAGAATGGACTTTTGGATTCCGTGGGAGAAAGCTAAGGTGGGATGATTTGAGAGAATAGCATTGTAGCATGTATATTACCATATGTGAAATAGATCACTAGTCCAAGCTCAATGCATGAAACAGGGCACTCAAAGACAGTGCACAACCCAGAGGGATGGGACAGGGAGGGAGGCGGGAGGGGGTTTCAGGGATGGGAGGGACACATGTACACCCATGGCTGATTCATGTCAGTGTATAGAAAAAAAACACCACAATATTGTAAAGTAATTAGTCTCCAATTAAAATTAATGAATTAATTTAAAAAAAGAAGTCTTGCTGCTTAGACCAAATGACTTAACAGATCCTATGATTCTAGAGTGTCTGTCATAAAGACAATGGGTGGTTCATTTGTAACCTCAATTTAAAAATTCTGTGCCTATCCCTAGTGTTTAGGAGGAAGAACATTCTACCTACAGCTGACTGAGTGGTCAACACCATTCATAATATAGCTACTGGAGCCTGTTGAAAACCTGAATGCCATCGAACATCAACAGAACATGCATCCAAAACTTTCATTGTGAGGTAACTATTGTCAAGCCACCATAGTGGAATATTGCTTTATTAGTGAAAACTAAATAGTCCCATAGCAAGTGAAGAGAAGTCCTATCAGGAATCAAATATTAGTAGGTTGTTTGTTTTTGTCTTTAATTTACATTGTGTGGAAAGAAATGTTGAATGAATTAAACATCTATGTGAGTTCATGATGGTAGCAGACAGCATGGTTAGAAGTACAAATTTTCAAAATCTGGTGAAAAAGTTGTTCTGGAGAAGAAGCATGTGGGTGGTGAAGTGGGAATAGACCAAAAGTGTGAGAATGTTAATTTCATATTATATATTAACGTCCATCGGAGATCATCATATGTGGATGTTGTTCAGTCACTGAGCCATTTCTGAGTCTTTGTAACTCCATGGACTTCAGGCTTCCCTGTCCTTCACCATCTCCCAGAGTTTGCTCAAACTCATGTCCATTGAGTCGGTGATGACATCCAACCATCTTCAGTTCAGTTAGGTCATGCAGTCATGCCTGACACTTTGCGAGCCCATGAACCACAGCATGCCAGGCCTCCCTGTCCATCATCAACTCCTGAAGTCTACCCAAACCCATGTCCATCAAGTCGGTATTGTCATCAAACCATCTCATTCTCTATCATCCCCCTCTCCTCCTGCCTTCAATCTTTCCCAACATCAGGGTCTTTTCAAATGAGTCAGCTCATCGCATCAGGTGGCCAAAATACTGGAATGCCAGCTTCAACATCAGTCCTTCCAATAAACACCCAGAACTGATTTCCTTTAGGATCCACTGGTTGGATCTCCTTGCAGTCCAAAGAAGTCTCAAGAGTCTTCTTCAACACAACAGTTCAAAAGCATCAAATCTTCGGCGCTCAGCTTTCTTTATAGTTCAAATCTTATATCCATACATGACTATTGGAAAAACAATAGCCTTGACTACATGGACCTTTGTTGACAAAGTAATGTCTCTGCTTTTTAATATGCTGTCCAGTTTGGTCATAATTCTCACTCCAAGGAGTTCAGTTCAGTTCAGTCGCTGAATCGTGTCCAACTCTTTTCGACCCGATGAGCCGCAGCACACCAGGCCTCCAAGTCCATTACCAACACCCAGAGTCCACCCAAACCCATGTCCATTGTGTTGGTGATGCCATACAACCATCTCATTCTCTGTCGTGCCCTTCTCCTCCTGCCCTCAATCTTTGCCAGCATCAGGGACTTTTCAAATGAGTCAGCTCTTCACATCAGGTGGACAAAGTATTGGAGTTTCAGCTTCAACATTAGTCCCTCCAATGAACACCCAGGACTGATCTCCTTTAGGATGGACCAGTTGGATCTCCTTGCAGTTGAAGGACTCTCAAGAGTCTTTTCCAACATCACAGTTCAAAAGCATCAATTCTTTGGTGCTCAACTTTCTTTATAGTTCAAATCGCACATCTATACATGACCAGTGGAAAAACCATAGCCTTTACTAGATGGACCTTTGTTGGCAAAATAATGGCTCTGCTTTTTAATATGCTGTCTAGGTTGGTCATAACTTTTCTTCCAAGGAGCAAGCGTCTTTTAATTTCATGGCTGCAGTCATCATCTGCAGTGAATTTGTAGCCCAGAAAAAAATAAAATCAGCCACTGTGTCCACTGTTTTCTCATCTATTTGCCATGAAGTGATGGGACCAGATGCCATGATCTTAGTTTTCTGAATGTTGAGCTTTAAGTCAACTTTTCCACTTTCCTCTTTCACTTTCATCAAGAGACTCTTTAGTTCTTCTTCACTTTCTGCCATAAGGGTGGTGTCATCTGTATATCTGAGGTTATTGATATCTCTCCCAGCAATCTTGATTCCAGCTTGGGCTTCCTTCTGCCCAGCATTTCTCACGATGTACTCTGCATATAAGTTAAATAAGCAGGGTGACTATATACTGCCTTGATGGACTCCTTTTCCTATTTGGAACCAGTCTGTTGGTCCATGTCCAGTACTGACTGTTGCTTCCTGACCTGCATACAGGTTTCTCAAGAGGCAGGTCAAGTGGTCTGGTATTCCCATCTCTTTCAGAATTTTCCACAGTTTATTGTGATCCACACAGTCAAAGGCTTTGGCATAGTCAATAAAGCAGACATAGATGTTTCTCTGGAACTCTTGCTTTTTCGATGATCCAGCAGACGTTGGCAATTTGATCTCTGGCTCCTCTGCCTTTTCTAAAACCAGCTTGAACATCTGGAAGTTCATGGTTCACATATTGCTGAAGCATGATTTGGAGAATTTGGAGCATTACTTTGCTAGTGTGTGAGGTAAGTGCAATTGTGAAGTACTTTTAGCATTCTTTGGCACTGCCTTTCTTTGGGATTGGAATGAAAACTGACATTTTCCAGTCCTGTGGCCACTGCTGAGTTTTCCAAATTTGCTGGTATACTGAGTGCAGCACTTTCACAGCATCATTTTTTAGGATTTGAAATAGCTCAACTGGAATTCCATCACCTCCACTAGCTTTGTTCATAGTGATACCTCATAAGGCCTGCTTGACTTCACATTCCAGGATGTCTGGCTCTGGGTGAGTGAGCACACCATCATGGTTATCTGGGTCATCAAAATCATTTTTATGATTCTTAAGTGCATTCTTGCCAACTCTTCTTAATATCTTCTGCTTCTGTTAGGTCCATACAATTTCTGTCCTTTATTGAGCCTATCTTTGCCTGAAATTTCCCTTGGTATCTCTAATTTTCTTGAAGAGATCTCTAGTCTTTCCTATTCTATTCCATTTCCAACCATCTTATCCTCTGTCATCCCTTTCTCTTCATGCCTTCAATCTCTCCCAGCATCAGGGTCTTTTCTAATGAGTTAGCTCTTCACATCAGGTTGCCAAAATATTGGAGTTTCAGCTTCAGCATCAGTCCATCCAATGAATATTCAGGGTGGATTTCCTTTAGGAAATCATATGTGGAAGAGGCAGTAAACAACCCAGTGGAAAGGATGGCTCAGACATTAGATTTCAGCCAGCCCCTATTCTACAACACACCATTGCTTTCACCATGAAATAGTTAAGGGATGGAGGCTATTAATGAACTATAGAATGAGTTACCTCACAACAAGGATTTTATAGCTACTGCTGAAAATCTGACCTGTCTACAATAGAAATTAAAGCTGAGCTTCTGAATTCCTTAAAGAGTTTTGAAAGTCACTTAGGAACCATAAAACAAACCATCTAGAGGTCACTAGTTGGATAAAGTGTTAAGTATTTGACTTTCTGAACTGAATTTTCAATCCAGAGAGCTGGATTGGGAGTCAAGAAATCTAATATGTGAACAAGTTTTAAAAAAGAATTAGCAAAAAAAACATGAAGTATTATAAACAACACTAGAAACTCAATTTCATTAGCAATTAGCAAATTGAATAAATACTCCTAATTTATATTATATATATATATATATATATATATATATATATATATATATGATCTCAAGGGATAAAAGAAGGTCATCATTTACTATTAGAGCAAAAAATTATTTATAAGAGGACGTGGCTATTTAAAAGCGCAACCAAACGATTTGTTTAAGTCAACAAAAGGGAGAATGTTTTGATGAGGAATCACAAAAAATTTAACCTAGAAATAAGATAATAATCATCTTTACCATATGAGACACCAGGAAAGCCCAAAATAATAATCCAGAATGAAAGCCAAAGCAATAGAGGAAAATTTTTTTAATAAGGAATTTAAGAATATGTAAAATAATTTAAAAAGAAGTAATATAATATTTAGGAGGAGTTCCAGAAAGAACAAGTAAATAAAATGAGAGATACAAAGAATGTGGTAGGAAGAAAAGGAACCCCGAAGGAAGTACCAGAAAGCACAGTAATGAAATAAATAAATAAATAAATATTTAAATATGCTAAGTTGAAATAGTGATATAAAAAAATGAAACAATACAGTCTGACTGAAAATGAAGAAAAATAGAAATATTACAATAAAATATAGATATAACATAGCAAAATAAAGAACTTAAGGTGAAATAAGTCAATAGAGTTCTTGCCTGGAGAATTTCATGGACAGAGGAGCCTGGTAGACTACATCCATTAGTCTCAGAGTCAGATATGACTGAATGACCAACAATATACTATACTACTGATTAAAGGTCAAAAGGAGCAAACAATAATAATGAACATATAGGCATCCTAATAAAATAATGAAACATGATAAAATTAAAAACAAATATATAAATCTTAGATTTTATCACATCAATCTGAATAACTTATAAACCAAGAAGTTAAAAAATTGAAATATAAGCTTAATTATCATAAATAGCAACATAAATATAAATTTTAAATATTAACTATGCACAATGTTACAAGAAAATTTTCAAAATATCACAAGAAATATATAGAACATAGACTATGTAGTTGGAGTTCATTAAAAATTTAAAATTAACATAAATGCACATACACAAACATAAATCCTTAAAACTTATCACTGGAAATTAAAACAAAAGAAAACTTAAAAAAAAAAAAGAAAACTTACTTTTCTTTCACATTTTGTTAACTATTTCTTTTATATTGGAGTATAGTTAATTATACTGACAGAATGTTGTCCACTGGAGAAGGGAATGGCAAACCACTTCAGTATTCTTGCCTTGAGAACACCATGAACAGTATGAAAAGGCAAAATGATAGGATAGTGAAAGAGCTCCCCCAGTGGGTAAGTGCCCAATATGCTACTGGAGATCAGCGGAGAAATAACTCCAGAAAGAATGAAGGGATGGAACCGAAGCAAAAGCAATATCCAGTTGTGAATGTGACTGGTGATAGAAGCAAGGTCCAGTGCTGTAAAGAGCAATATTGCATAGGAACGTGGAACATTAGGTCCATGAATCAAGGCAAATTAGAAGTGGACAAGCAGGAGATGGCAAGAGTGAATGTTGACATTCTAGGAATCAGCGAACTAAAATGGACTGGAATGGGTGAATTTAACTTAGATGACCATTATATCTACTGCTGAGGGCAGGAATCCCTTAGAAGAAATGGAGTAGCCATCATGGTCAACAAAAGAGTCTGAAATGCAGTACTTGGATGCAATCTCAAAAATGACAGAATGATCTCTGTTCATTTCCAAGGCAAACCATTCAATATGATGGTAATCCAAGCCAGTGCCCCAACCAGTAATGCTGAAGAAGTTGAAGTTGAATGGTTCTATGAAGACCTACAAGACTTCTTAGAACTAACACCCAAAAAAGATGTCCTTTTCATTATAGAGGACTGAAATGCAAAAGTAGGAAGTCAAGAAACACCCAGAGTAACAGGTAAATTTGGCCTTGGAGTACGGAATGAAGCAGGGCAAAGGTTAATAGATTTTTGCCAAGAGAACGCACTGGTCATTGCAAACACCCTCTTCCAAAAACACAGACGAAGACTCTGCACATGGACATCACCAGATGGTCCAAACCAAAATCAGATTGATTATATTCTTTGCAGCCACACATGGAGAAGCTCTATACAGTCAGCAAAAACAAGATCAGGAGCTGACTGTAGCTCAGATCATGAGCTCCTTATTGCCAAATTCAGACTTAAATTGAATAAAGTAGGGAAAACCACTAGACCATTCAGGTATGACCTAAATCAAATCCCTTATGATTATACAGTGAAAGTGAGAAATAGATTTAAGGGACTAGATCTGATAGACAGAGTGCCTGATGAACTATGAATGGAGGTTCATGATATTGAACAGGAGACAGGGATCAAGACAATCCCCATGGAAAAGAAATGCAAAAAAAAAACCAAAATGTCTGTCTGAGGAGGCCTTACAAATAGCTGTGAAAAGAAGAGAAGTGAAAAGCAAAGGAGGAAAGGAAAGATTCCCATTTGAATGAAGAGTTCCAAAGAATAGCAAGGAGAGATAAGAAAGCCTTCCTCAGCGATCAATGCAAAGAAATAGAGGGAAACAACAGAATGGGAAGGACTAGAGATCTCTTCAAGAAAATTAGAGATACCAAGGGGACATTTCATGCAAAGATGGGCATAATAAAGGACAAAAATGGTATGGATCTAACAGAATCAGAAGATACTAAGATGAGGTGGCAAGAATACACAGAAGAACTGCACAAAAAAGATCTTCATGACCCAGATAATCACGAGGGTGTGATCACTCACCTAGAGCCAGACATACTGGAATGTGAAGTCAAGTGGGCCTTAGAAAGCATTACTACAAACAAAGCTAGTTGAAGTGATGGAATTCCAGTTGAGCTATTTCAAATCCTGATGCTGTGAAAGTGCTGTACTAAATAAGCCAGCAAATTTGGAAAACCCAGCAGTGGCCACAGGACTGGAAAAGGTCAGTTTTCATTCCAATCCCAAAGGAAGGCAATGCCAAAGAATGCTCAAACTACTCCACAAGTGCAGTCATCTCACCCACTAGCAAAGTAATGCTCCAAATTCTCCAAGCCAGGCTTGAGCAATACGTGAACTATGAACTTCCAGATGTTCAAGCTGGTTTTAGAAAAGGCAGAGGAACCAGAGATCAAATTGCCAACATCAACTGGATCATCAAAAAAGCAAGAGAGTTCCAGAAAAATATCTATTTCTGCTTTATTGACTATGCCAAAGCCTTTGACTGTGGATCACAATAAACTGTGGAAAATTCTGAAAGAGATGGGAATACCAGACCACCTGACCTGCCTCTTGAGAAACCTGTATGCAGGTCAGGAAGCAAGAGTTAGAACTGGACATGGAACAACAGACTGGTTCCAAATAGGAAAATGAGTATGTCAAGGCTGTATATTGTCACCCTGCTTATTTAACTTATATGCAGAGTACATCATGAGAAACGCTGGGCAGGAGGAAGCACAAGCTGGACTCAAGATTGCCGGGAGAAATATCAATATATTCAGATGACACCACCCTTATGGCAGAAAGTGAAGAAGAACTAAAGAGCCTCTTGATGAAAGTGAAAGAGGAGAGTGAAAAAGTTGGCTTCAAGCTCAACATTCAGAAAACTAAGATCATGGCATCTGGTCTCATCACTTCATGGCAAATAGATGAGAAAACAGTGGAAACAGTGGCTGACTTACTGCAGATGGTGACTGCAGCAGTGAAATTAAGACACTTACTCCTTGGAAGGAAAGTTATGACCAATCTAGACAGTATATTAAAGAGCAGAGACATTACTTTGTCAACAAAGGTCCATCTAGTCAAGGCTATGATTTTTCCATTGGTCACGTATGGATGTGAGAGTTTGACTATTAAGAAAGCTGAGCACCAAAAAATATATGCTTTTGAACTGTGGTGTTGGAGAAGACTCTTGAGAGTCCCTTGGACTTCAAGGAGATCCACCCAGTCCATCCTAAAGGAGATCAGTCCTGAGTGTTCATTGGTAGGACTGATGTTGAAGCTGAAACTCCAATACTTTGTCCACCTGATGCGAAGAGCGGACTCATTTGAAAAGACTCTGATGCTGGGAAAGATTGAGGGCAGGAGGAGAAGGGAATCACAGAGGATGAGATGGTTGGATGGTATCACCAATTCAATGGACATGGGTTTGGATGGACTCTGGGAGTTGGTGATGGGCAGGGAGGCCTGGCATGCTGCACTTCATGTGGGCGCAAAGAGTCAGACACGACTGAGAGACTGAACTGAACTGATTATTTTGTCAGTTATGAATATTCATGAATAGGAAGCCATATCAGATATAATAACTAAGCCATAAGTAAAATTTAATCACATACAAGTTTACTTTTTCCACCTTTGAATCAATTTAGAAATACAGAAAACAACACCTGCTTTTATGTCTAGAAAATTCCTTTCCATTATATGAAGCTGCCACTCACTGAAGATTCTCCATTCTGTAATTTATCCCATAACTCATCCAAACACCATAACTGCTTACTGGCCACTTTATAAAATTCTGTTTAAAATATTAGCAAACATAGTAGTTCTTATTATCTATATTTCATTCAGATTCATGTTCAAATGCCAAATTTTCATAAAAGACTTTAGTCATGACTTTAGCTAAAATTGTATTTTTTTGGTAAAAATATTATACAGTTAGCTATTTGATGCTTTAACAAATCTTTTTTAATGATAATATATTATGTAATCTAACTTTTTATTTATCATCTGGGTTCTCTACTGTAACAGAAGGTCATTCATTGAAGGCAAGTGCATTACCTGCTTTGTGAACTAGTCTATCTCCTATATCACAATACTGGCTGATGTATAGTCTCTAAAAGCATTTGTGGACTGAACAAATGAAAGAATCACTGGAGAATGAGAAAGTTTTGTCCAGTGGCCTCTGTTCAGTCTCTGTGAAATAAAAGTCTGCTTGTCTTTTGTTATATCACAGCTTAAAACTAAGGATTATGCTTGAGAAAATGAGGGAAATACTCCCACAAAAAGAAAAGCATAAATTATGTTGAGAAAGGGAGCAAAATCTGACTTTTAACTAAATTATTTATTGGAAAAAGGATTTGAGGGTTGGGAGGATATAATATCATTAGCAGATATTTGAATACATATAGATGAGTGAGATATATTGTAGCATATTCACAATTAAAAATGGAAATCCTTCATATAAAGAGTCCATCAAACATTTCATTCCTATTTACAGAAATAATAATGCAGGTGTAAACAATCAATTAACAGTAATTACACTGAATAATAATAAAAAGACATAGAATGGAGTTATCCTGTACTGGAAAGACTCGATCTTGGCACTATCTGTGCATGGCTTGATCAAGTTATATAGTTTTTCAGATTTGACTTCATTAACAAATCAGAAATATAAAGAGTTGTTGAAATGATTAAATGGGATCATGCACAGAAAGTATGTGTGAAAGAGACTGATGGCAACAATGTATATTCTATGACTTCTCCCTATTATCAGCTACACAGATACCCAACATTCCCAACTTCTCTTTTACTTAAAATAAGGCTGTTTGACTAAATTCTAGGCAATTGAATGTCAGCCTGAGTTAGAAACTAGACATCCAGACCTTGTTTGTGACACTTCTCATGGGCTCTTTTCTTCTTTCATCTTGCTGAAGTGAAAGTAACATGAATCCTAGGGCATCTTCACAAGCCGTGTGTTGAAGGCAGCAGGTCCTCTGTCAGCCTTTATTCCTGAATGGCCATGTGGAGCAAGGGAGTCCCGTAGATCTGTTTACCCAGTCACTATCATAAAGTGAGCAAGAGGTAAACTTTGAACGTTTTTATTTCACTTTTTCTGTGGGATTTTTTTTTTCTTGCAGATACAAGATCTTCTTAACATATAAACACTTATAAAAATATATTGAACATAATAAATAGTAGTCAGTGGTTAGTTTTATCACCTATTTATGCCATAACACACTGCTTTTTTTTTTTTTTTATTAAGTTGCCCAAATATTTAGGCACAATTTATTTCATGGACAGAGAGAGCATCATGAAAATCTTTGAAATACCAGTTTTTAGATACTGTTAAAACATCTTGTGTTACAGAATACAGTAAACCCTCCATATTCCTTAGTTCTGTATCTGTGCATGAGCAAAGGGCAGGTATGGAGAATCAACTGTACTACACCACTCTTTGTAAGCTACTTGAGCATCCACAGAATTTGGTGTCTGCATGGGTACTGGTAAAAATTCCCAGAAATATGGGAAATTGATTGGATAGCATTATTTCCAACACAAAGTTATGAATGAAAATCGCCATGGACTTGTGGATTTTTGATGATTAGTTAGAACTGAGTGTCCAGATTAACTTGTTACTTAAGTTATTTATTTATTTATTCTGAAAAACTTGATATATCATGTCACTCAAGTACTTGGTAGAACAAAATTTCCTTAATTTAATGTCATCGTAGACTAGATTTAAAATTAATGACAAAACTAATTTACTAATGTTTGCTGTTGTTCAGTCATTAAGTTGTGTCTGACTCTGCAACCTCATGGACTTAATATACCAGGCTCCTCCGTCCTTCACTATCTCCTAGAGTTTGCTCAAATTCATGTTCATTGAGTTGGTGGTGCTGTCTAACCACCTCATCTTTTGCTGCTGCCTTCTCTTTTACCTCAATCCTTTACAACATCAGTGTATTTTCCAGTGAGTCAGCTCTTTGCATCAAGTGGCCAAAGTATTGAAGCTTTAGCATCAGTCCTCCCAATGAATATTCAGGGTTGATCTCCTTTTGGATTGGTTTGATCTCCTTGCTGTTCACAGAATTCTCAAAAATCTTCTCCAGCATTACAATTCAAAAACATCAATTCTTTGGTGACCAACCTTGTTTATGATCCAACTCTACATCCATAAATAACTACTTGAAAAACCATAGCTTTGCCTATATGGATCTTTGTTGGCAAAGTGATGTCTCTATTTTTTAATACACTGTCTAGGTTTGTCATAGTTCTCCTTCCAAGGAGCAAGTGTCTTTTAATTTCATGCCTGCAGTCACCATCCTCAGTGATTTTGGAGCCCAAGAAAATCAAATCTGCCACTGCTTCCACGTTTTTCCCTTCTATTTGCTATGAAGTGATGGGACTGGATGCCATGATCATAGTTTATTTTTTATGGGTTCATTAATATATGCATCCATTATAAATTTATGCACCAAATATATAAACAAGCTATAATATTTTATAGTAATTATTAGTTACTTTCATAATGAGAGGAAAGTAAGGGACATTAACTCTGAGTTTATTATTTATTTAACAATAATTTATCAAACCCTCCTCTATCACTTATCCAATGGAAGCTTCTCAATCACTTATAGGCTTGTTTTCCTTCACATATATTTAGAGACTGTAAGAAAGAAACTCGCATTTTATATTTTATTCCATGAAATACCAACAAAAATAATATTTAAATAGAATAAAATTTTAAAGAGTGTAAACATTCCTAAGGCCTACAAAAATATATGAGCAGGAAGAGATGGGGATCAGGCAGCATTGCATCATTTACTTATTAATTGAATTTTATTTTCTGAAAATAATTCCAGCCTTTAATACCTAAAAAAATTGAAACACTGCAAGCACTTTATTTTATGCTAGAATATTGCATTCATTCAAGTAAAGTCACCCTCAATCTTTTGCAAGACTCTCAGATGGTATTCTGTCCTTCAAATAGCTTCAGAGGCTCAAAGTCATAGGTTGATAACAAATTTGTCAATAAGCATTAGTGATAGTAAATGCATTTAGAGCAAAATGAAATTGTGGATATTCAATTACATAGTAATCAACATTGCTGATTTGTTTTACTACTTGAAAGACAGCCCCAACTTTCACAGATTAACAACACGCCATCTGTATCCAAGCTTGACACTAATTGCCAGTAAAACAAACAGTAATGATCATTTTCCAAACTTGCAAAATTCAAGTTGTAATCACATTCAAGGAGGTCATTTTCCTGCAACTTTAACATAATCCTGTAACTAAAGTAAACTGAAGACATAATGTTTCCTTTGAGTTTTGCCCATTAGGATTTTGAATAACAGTTGATCATTTTAAATTTCAGTGTCTCAGTTATTTGTTTACATGCATGTATGCACTAGCATTCTTCTGAGTTCATCAAGAAATAATTAATACATGGTTCTCTTACTAGTAGCAAATCTTTATTTGTTCCATAATTTCCATAAATAAACTTGAATTTTAATACAATTGCTAATATGGCAAATGAATTATTTCCTTATTATAGTTCTATTGTCCAAAGGCTGCACTTCACCCAAATAGAAAAATATGTTCCAATGTGCAAGCACTGAGGAAAACTAGGCATATGATTAGAAAAATCAAGTTTAAATAATGGATTAAGAGAGCCTAGGGTGATAAAACAAGTCTCCTCACTGAGTTTCCAGGCAAATTTGGGATAGTAGAAGCCATGTTATCCCCTAGGGCTATGGTAACCTATAGTAACTATCTTTTGAATGCTTCAATGCTTACTCACTCAGTTCAGTCCAACCCTTTGCAACCCTTTGGCTGTACAGTTCCTCTGTACATGGGATTTTTTCAGGTAATAATACTGGATTGGGTTGCCATTTCTTCTTCCAGGGCATCTTCCCGACCCAGGAGTTGAATCCAAATCTCCTGGGTCTCCTTACTAAAGGTGGATTCTTTACCCATTGAGCCACTGGAGCAAACCGGATGCTAAATAAAGGCAAAACATGATCTAATCCTAGAGGAAGCAATTTTATAGAGAAATCAAAAAGGGTAATGTTAAATTTCTAGACCACTGGAATAGAAAAGTCCCAAGTTCCAGAGCTAGAAAACATTGGGAATGAAGTAGAGTACAAGATAGGATGGAAAACTATTGCCACATTACTTTCTAGACTGCTTTCCATTTACTGGATGATTGAGGTGTTTGAATCTTCATCTGGAAGAATTCCCAGGTAGAAACTAAGAGGCAGCAGTGCAGCCAAGAGAGATGTGAATTATGAACAATAAAATGAAATCAATCACTGACGGCAAAGGGATCTAATACAGAACTAGGAGGTCACTGAGGAAGTAGAACATAGATACATTCATACCCAGATGCAATGTAAACTTCTGACTCAGTAAGCCACAGGACACCTCAAACTCATTTATGAAACCTTAGCTAAGCAACCAGTTAGCTGCTAAGGAGTAAGTGAATGCCTTCCGACACCAATTATAGTTCTGCAAAGCAACTTACATAACTTCCTTGTAATGTCTTTGTCCACTGCTTTGTTAGCTTCCCTCAGAGAACATTGGAGGTGTTACTGGAATTTGTGCCTCCTGAATTACAGTTCCAACGACTCCAAATAGACTGTTTTCTTATTGGCAGGCATTTTTATTTTGTTTTGTTTTAGTTGACAGATAATATGTCTTACAGTCAAGGCCTTGTAGGCTTAGATTAGGCTGAGAAGATCTGAAGAAGGGCATGGTAACCCACTCCAGTATCCTTGCCTGGAGAATCCCATGGACAGAGGAGCCTGGCAGGCTAGAGTCCATGGGGCAGCAAGAGTCGGATACGACTAGTGACTACACCACCACCTATCTCAGTCACAGGCCTGCACCACTGTGCTCACTGCAGTTAACCCCTCCAGCTGGGTACTTGTCTGACTCTGGTCTGACCCCTGTCACTTGCATCCACTGCCATGAAACTATGGCAAGGCCCATCAACCACAGTAATGAAAGGTTGCTGCTGAACGATTAGACGCGGGATTCTTGGCCTCTGGAGGAGACGAATTCAATCCGGGGCCAGAGACGAGGCTGGATCGCTCAAAGCTTTTGTGTAATAAAGTTTTATTAAAGTATAAAGGAGGTAGAGAAAGCTTCTGACATAGGCATCAGAAGGGGGCAAAAGAGTACCCCCCTCCTAGTCTTTAGCTGTATGTTATATAGTCACTCACAGTCTGTTAATGAAAAGCATGTCATAAAATTTAGAATGGCACCAGATAATTCATCCTTGGCCATAAAACGATTGACTTGAATCTTGTAGAAGGGCAGAATACCAACAAATAGTTTCGTTTACACAGATTAGGGGAACAACACCTGAGTAAGTTAGGCCATTTGGCGGAACCAACTTGAAGATAGAGTCTGGGATTCATTAACATAGCTTAAGACAACATTTCCATACGAAAAAGAAATGTATTGGTTAACTCAAGGTTTGGAGTAGTTAGCTTCGGGTGAGACCAGGTGTCATGGCAACACAGCACTTTAAGAGAAACCTCCTTTTAAATTTGTATAGAGAAGGAAAGACAGATCGCCGGTTTGTTTCTTCCTGCCGCTTAAGAGAGATAAAAATGTTTGGCACCTGCAGCCTCTTTTTTTCCCATTTGGAGACCCCTGGCCTTCCTGCCTGTTACCCTCTCAGTAACACACTTGGGCAACCAGAACCCCCACAGCTACAGGCAGACCCTGAGTTGGCTCAGGCCCTTGCTGTCTACCCTGGTGCACTGCTAAATGTGTGTCTGTACCCAGAACCTGTCACAACTCAGACACCTACAGCTGGCCCTGAAGTCACATGTATGCACAGGACCAGCTCTGGTCACAACCACTGCCAGCTCTTGTTCCTAGCTGTCGCACTGAGAACCCCACAGCCACGATGGATGCTCCATGTTGCTCATCTATGGCCATATATTTGTAGATTCTGTGGAACCCAGAAGCCTGAGCTGAAGAGACATCATACCACCCTGGGCTCAATGCTGCCACATGACCCCACACTTGGGGTCCTGCACAACTAGACCCAGGGTAGTAGCACACTCCAAGCTGTCCCATGCCCCATGGAGGTGACAGTCTTCCCACATTGAAGTCAGTTCATAAGGTCTGAAGAAGTATCTTTTTAATGTGCAGACACTTATGCAAGGCTACAAGGATCAGGAGAGTCAGGGAAATGTGACTCCACAAAAGGAATACAATAAACTTTCAGTAGCTGGCCCCCTAAAAATGGAGAGCCAAAAATTACCTGACAAGGAATTCAAGACAATTGTTCTAAAGATGCTCAGCAAACTTACCCGTGTATATATCCAAAGGAAATGAAATCAGGAGGAGAAAGCTTCAGTCTCATGTTCAATGCAGCTTTGTTCACAATAGCCATGATATGGAGATAAAATAATAACACCCAAGTAAATGGATAATGAAGTTGTGATATATATATATATGTATATATATAAATATATACAAAGATATTTATACATACAAAGATTATATACAAAGATATATGTATATATACATCATATATATGATGGATATATATCTTGATATATATATATATAAATCTATACATATACAGATATGTATAGATTGTTTTGTGAGATAGATAGATAGATAGATAGATAGATATTTCACTAGAATATTATTTAGCCATGAGAAAAATTGGGAATTCTAGCAATTCTGACAACATGGATGAACATATAGGATTTATGCTAAGTGAAATAACTCACACAAAGACAGGCAGATACTGTATGATATTCCTTATATGTGGAATCTAAAAAAATGCTAATCTCATAGAAACAAAGAAGAAAATGGTGGTATTAGGGGCTGGGGTGGGAGAGGTGTGGAAGAAAAGGGAAGATGTTAGCCACAGAGTATAACTTTTAAAAAAGCAAAAAAGAAAAGGACAGGGACAGGAATGGAAGAAATACTGAGTAACAGTGAATGGAGCAGGTCCTGGATCAGTGGATTTCAGAAAAAGAACTGGGAAATACACATTATATGAAAGCCATGAGATTAATATTGTTAATCAAGGGGATATTTTTAATGGTGAAATTATTAATTTATCAATCACAAGTGTGCAAGGCCTCTCTATTGCAAGTTTTTTGTACCATATGGAGTTGACAGATTTTAGTTCCAGAATTTTATAGTAACATCTTTGTTATGTCTCCATATATCTCTATGGCTTTGTGTGTGTACGTGCTTCCTATGAAAAGAAAGTGATTAAAGACAGAGGGATCAGATAGAGGGAGGTGGGAGGGGGGATCGGGATGGGGAATATATGTAAATCCATGGCTGATTCATGTCAATTTATGACAAAAACCACTACAATATTGTAAAGTAATTAGCCTCCAACTGATAAAAATAAATGAAAAAAAAAAAGAAAATAACTTCTATTATCTATTACAGTGCTTTATTATTCAAGTGTTTATAACTTAGAACAATAAATATACGAAGGGCTATTTAATGAATTGGATATGTTTGTCTGTAAACTACTGATCAGGTTACAACTAATGATGATTAAAAGAACTAAAAGTTATGTAGAAGAAAATTGTGTTAACTTAATTACTTAAGTGAAGGAATATCACAGGAATACACTTCCATGGATGTTAATGAAACCTATATTTTCAACTATCTGTCAAAATAATTTGTAAATGGTGGGTAAAACAGACTTATTATCCAAAGATAAAAAAAACATGTGAAATAAGATCAGGTGTTTAGCTCTCTGGAAATTTAATATGAAAGAGACAAAGAAAAATACAATTTTTGTATAAAAAGGAAAAATTACCTTAAACACGTATTCCCAACTAAATAGAGGTTTTCTGACAAGAGTTAAATTTATAAAACCAGAGAATAAATTGTTCTTTTATATAATGTTCTTTTAAAAATATAGCTTGATTAGTTAAAATCAATTTTTCTTTGACACTGCATTTTATTTCCTAATTCACCAAGTAGAATTGTCATAATGGCATGCTTTTTCCAGGTTATCTTCATAAAAATGATATTCTTGACTCATTTGAAGCTATTTTTCACGAGAAATGTTCATTTCACCTACAGCACATTGTGAATTTAAAAACAATATTCAAGAAATTTATGGATTTTTTATTGAAATAAATAATTAGATGTGATTCAAAAATTCAGTCATATGTGTGATTCCCATGGCCTAGGTTTACTATTCCGTCTAGGCTTCCCAGATGTCACAGTGGTAAAGAATCCATCTGCTAATACATGAAACACAAGAGACATGAGTTCAATCCCTAGATGGGAAAGATCCCCTGGAGGAGGATATGGCACCCCAAACCAGTATTCTTACATGGAGAAGCCCATGGACAGAGGAGCCTGGTTGGCTTCATTCAGTCCCTGGGATTGCAAGGAGTTGGACACAACTGAGTATCTGAGCTTCAAACTTGACATATTTTTCTCTTTCAGTTATTCTTTTATTTGGTGCAGAAGATAAGATATAAGCTATTTAGAAAGCTTAGCTTACTTTGTAATTTTGGCCACAGAATTTCAGATCAGCCAAGGTGTATGTTAATCACTTGAAATTTCAATGACATCTAGTAGCTTCAGATTTCAAGGACACATAGTTCACAAGGAAATCATGCTTAATAAAACACAAACTCATCGTTTCACAGTGAGCTGTTTGACTTTCATGTTGGCAATGGCATCATTATTCTTCTGTAGTGACATTTCACCAAAGTTACCACTGAAGGCAACGGCCAACTGTGTCATCTCACATCACGATGCATTTCCATCAAGGTAGTGCTCCTCATGTTGATCTCAACAAAGTAGATCTTGATAATCACTTAGCACCACAAACTTACAAGCCAGTCAGTGAGAACATGCATGGTATTGTAAGTGCTTAAGAATCACTCCCTGAAATGCCTTGCAGAAGCAGGTTAGGTAACCCAGATGAGGAAAAGTGACTGGCAATGATGTCATAAAATATCTTAACAAATTGGTGTTAAAGCAGGAAAACTCCTTAGTTAGACTAAGAGATGAGGTTTTTCTTTTTCACTGAAAAGGTGTGGCTCTCTATGTTTACTCTTACTTTTGCACTTTTAACAGTGAATAACAAAGTAATATTTAATTTTCCTCTTAATTCTACTCACCTGTAACTGTTTTACCAAATGGTCCATAACTAAATTCAGAGTTTAAAAGCAGTACCTCTAATTTCTATGTGAAATCTCAAGTTTTTAAAAATATTGGTAAGTAATCCTCCTTTTGAGAACTGGTAATTTTTTCCCCCACTGTACTAATTTTATGATAAAAAAAAAAATCAACCGACCTCTAATGCAAAAACTTCCTAAGTATTTTTAAAATAGAACTATCCAAACAGAAAATAATAAGGTGCAGTCCCACTAGTTCTACAGTTTTTCTAACATTTATTACTTTGTGACAAATGTTGACAAGTTTTATTAGATGCTAGTTTATTAACATCAAAATTTGGAATTTAAAAAATTCCTAAATGGTTTTATGAAAAAAGTTTAAGAATTTTACAATTCTTTTAAAAAAGTATATGAAAAATAGGAAAGTATAATGATTTTTCCTAGCATATTTTACAAATAACTCAAATATAAAACTTTGAAAGGCTAACTTAAAAATACAGTGGAATATTGTTGCCTGACAGTGAAAGTTTCAGTAAAACTCACAATGGAGTTGAGACTAGTTAAGCAATCACCTCGAGAGCGTTGAGCTCCCAGGCCAGCAGGACTTGATAGTAACCTTATTACAACCATTAACAAATCAAAAAAAAAAAACAATGTGTTACTCAGAAGAAGGCTCAGCCAAGTACAGTTCAGTTCAATTCAGTCACTCAGTTGTCTGACTCTGCGATCCCATGGACTGCAGCACACGAGGCTTCCCTGTCCATCGCCAACTCCTGGAGCCTAGTCAAATTCATGACCATCGCCTTGATGATGACATCCAACCATCTCATCCTCTGCATCCCCTTCTCCTCCTGTCTTCAGTCTTTCCCAGTATCAGGGTCTTTTCAAATGAATCAGTTCTTCACATCAGGTAGCCAAAGTATTGGAGTTTCAGCTTCATCAGTCCTTCCAATGAATATTCAGAACTGATTTCTTTAGCATAGACTGGTTCTATCTCCTTGCTGTCCAAGGGACTCTCAAAAGTCTTCTCTAACACCACAGTTCAAAAGCATCAATTCTTTGGTGCTCTGCTTTCTTTATAGTCCAACTCTCACGTCCATACATGACTACTAGAAAAACCATACCTTTGACTAGACAGACCTTTGTTGCTAAAGTAATGGCCCTGCTATTTAATATGTTGTCTAGCTTTGTCATAGCTTTTCTTCCAAATACAGAAATACAAAATACACAGGATTGCAATATTAAATACTATATAACTGCTACTGCTAAGTCACTTCAGTCATGTCCAACTCTGTGTGACATCACAGACGGCAGCCCACCAGGTTCCTCTGTCCCTGGGATTCTCCAGACAAGAATACTGGAACTGCATTTAACCTCTGTCCATGACACCAGGTGCTTAGATGCTGAACACTGGTCATACTAATCAGCTACACCTAGTGTAAAGATGGGCTTCTCTGGTGGCTCAGTGGTAAGCAATCCACCTAACATGTGGTCCATGGGGTCACAAAGAGGCGGACACGACTAAACTACCAAACTAAACACGTAGGAGCCGCAGGAGATGTGGGTTCAATTCCTGGGTCGAGAAGATCTCCTGGAGGAGGGATAGCTACCCACCCCAGTATTCTTGCCTGGAGAATCCTATGGACAGAGGAGCCTAGGAGGCAACAGTCCATAGGGTTGCAGAGTCAGAGAAGACTGAAGTGACTCAACACAGAGTGACAATAAATGTATTTGAGAACCAAACTGATATGTCTTGTTATTTGATGTGCTGTGGCTGATGTGTATTTGCTAAGTTGGTATTTTATTGGGGAATATTAGTGAGCTTCTGTAACACAAATTGTGTTATTGGGTTTGAGGAAGGACCACTGATGCCTCTGTTCATTTATCTCCAGCTGATACCCAGCAGTGATAAACAATACAGGACAGAAACAGTATGGACCTAACAGAAGCAGAAGATATTAAGAAGAGGTGGCAAGAATACACAGAAGAACTGTACAAAAAAAGATCTTCACAACCCAGATAATCACAATGCTGTGATCACTCACCTAGAGGCAGACATCCTGGAATGGGAAGTCAAGTGGGCCTTAGAAAGAATCACTACGAACAAAGCTAGTGGAGGTGATGGAATTCCAGTTGAGCTATTTCAAATCCTAAAAGATGATGCTGTGAAAGTGCTGCACTCAATATGCCAGCAAATTTGGAAAACTCAGCAGTGGCCACAGGACTGGAAAAGGTCAGTTTTCATTCCAATCCCAAAGGAAGGCAATGCCAAAGAATGATCAAACTACTGCACAAATGCACTCATCTGACACACTAGTAAAGTAATGCTCAAAATTCTCCAAGCCAGGCTTCAGCAATATGTGAACTGTGAGCTTCCAGATGTTCAAGCTGGTTTTAGAAAAGGCAGAGGAACCAGAGACCAAATTGCCAACATCCGCTGGATCATGGAAAAAGCAAGAGAGTTCCAGAAAAACATCTATTTCTGCTTTACTGACTATGCCAAAGCCTTTGTCTGTGGGGATCATGATAAACTGTGGAAAATTCTGAAAGAGATGGGAATACCAGACCACCTGACCTGCCTCTTGAGAAACCTATATGCAGGTCAGGAAGCAACAGTTAGAACTGGACATGGAACAACAGACTGGTTCCAAATAGGAAAAGGAGTACGCCAAGGCTGTATATAGTCACCCTGCTTATTTAACTTATATGCAGAGTATATCATGAGAAACACTGGGTGGGAGGAAGCACAAGCTGGAATCAAGATTGCCAGGACAAATATCAATAACCTCAGATATGCAGATGATACCACCCTTATGGCAGAAAGTGAAGAGGAACTAAAACCCCTCTTGATGAAATTGAAAGAGGAGAGTGAAAAAGTTGGCTTCAAGCTCAACATTCAGAAAACTAAGATCATGGCATCGGGTCCCATCACTTCATGGGAAATAGATGGGGAAACAGCAGAAGCAGTGTCAGAGTTTATTTTTCTGGGCTCCAAAATCACTGCAGATGGTGATTGCAGCCATGAAACTAAAAGATGCTTGTTCCTTGGAAGGAAAGTTATAACCAACCTAGATAGCATATTAAAAAGCAGAGACATTACTTGCCAACCAAAGTCCATCTAGTCAAGGCTATGGTTTTTCTGTTGGTCATGTATGGATGTTAGAGTTGGACTGTCAAGAAAGCTGAGTGCCGGAGAATTGATGCCTTTGAACTGTGGTGTTGGAGAACACTTTAGAGATTCCCTTGAACTGCAGGGAGATCCAACCAGTCCATCCTGAAGGAGATCAGTCCTGAGTGTTCCTTGGAAGGACTGATGTTGAAGCTGAAACTCCAATACTTTGACTATCTCATGCGAAGAGTTGAGTCACTAGAAAAGATCCTGATGCTGGGAGGGATTGGGAGCAGCAGGAAAAGGGGATGACAGAGGATGAGATGGTTGGATGGCATCACCAACTCAATGGACATGAGTTTGAGTAAACTCCAGCAGTTGGTGATGGACAGGGAGGCCTGGCGTGCTGTGATTCATAGGGTCACAAAGAGTCGGACAGAACTGAGCAACTGAACTGAACTGATACCCAGCAGTGATAATCCACCTACCTTCAGGTCAGGTTGATCATCTTGCAAATTTTACCTTAAGAACCACAGTACAGCCCTCCACTTCTCTCACCTTTGCAAACTTGCTCTGCTTGCCTTCCAGCCTTAGACATTGCCCACGTCTCCCCATAGAGTAGGAAGGGACATCTGCAGTTCTTTTATAGCACACTTGCTGTGTGGTTGAGAGGCACTAACTTTGTCACCCTCTGTCACTTGAGGTTGTTAATGGAACAAGCTACAAGGTTATCTTCTCCCATTATCCCAAATAGGAACTGAGATAAATGACAATCCTCCATCTGTACTTACCTAGCATTGCTTAATATTCTAACAAGACTTGGTTTTCTGGTTTTCCTTAGATCCTCTCACTATTTTCTTGTAAAAGTCCCTCAGTCTGGATGGAGTGGTTCTCCCACAACTTTTAAAACATAAAATAATAATAAATATCTAAAATAATAAAAACATATTATAAATGATCGTTGACCTTTGATCTAAGCCAACACATTTGCCTTTTGATACACAAAATGAGAGCTAAAGGTGTCTAAAATAAGTTATTTTTTCTCAGAAAAATGTTTGATTCTAAACCCTGGCCAAAAAAACACAAAAAACAAAAAAAACCACAGAAAAGTATTTTATTTTTCTTTTTATTCCTAATAAAACAATCCTCATCTATTACCCATGAATCACTAGGGGAAATATCAAATAGGTAAAAGTGCAGAAGAAACACATTACATATTTAAAAATTAGTACTTCCAATTTATTAATTATTTGATGCCTTTTGCTATATGCATGTCCTCTACATGTTATTTAATTTGAATCAACAAAGAATTCAACATAGATAATTGTCCAATAGGAGCTATCAAGCAGCTTGAAAATTCAGTCAGTAAATGTTGTAAATGATCATAGAAGTCTGAATTAAAGTAGAACAAAGTAGTAGTAGCAGTAGTGTCCGTTGCTCAGTTGTGTCTGACTGCGATTCCAAGGACTGTAGCCGGCTCCTCTGTCCATAGGATTTTCCAGCCAAGAATACTGCAGTGGGCTGCAATTTCCTCCTCAAGTAGAAGAAAACCTAATAATAAACACATAAGAGGACTGAACTATAAGATACTTTATGAACCTAAAACTGTCCTAGAGAAAAACAAGTCTAGTCTTCATTGTTTATCTATAATAAGTCCTGGATCTAGCTCTGAAGATGTTATCTTTGATGAAGCAATAGAGTAATAAAATATTTTTTATATTATCCATGAAGTACACCTAAGTATTAAAGCAATTTATCATATCACTTTTATTATTGTATGTAATTTCCAACTAATGATAAAAGTATATATAGATCAACATGTTAAGGACTGATCCAGGTCACTTCAGTCACTCAGTTGTGTCCCACTCTGCGACCCCATGAAACCCCCTGGCAGCACGCCAGGCCTCCCTGTCCATCACCAACTCCTGGAATCTACTCAAACCCATGTCCATTGAGTCCATGATGCCATCCAATCATCTCATCCTCTGTCATCCCCTTCTCCTCCTGCCCTCAATCTTTCCCAGCATCAGGGTCTTTTCAAATGAGTCAGCTCTTCACATCAGGTGGACAAAGTATTGGAGTTTCAGCTTCAACATCAGTCCCTCCAATGAACACCCTGGACTGATCTCCTTTAGGAGGGATTGGTTGGATCTCCTTGCAGTCCAAGGGACTCTCAAGAGTCTTTGCCAAACAGTTCAAAAGGATCAATTCTTTGGCGCTCAGTTTTCTTTATAGTCCAACTCTCACTTCCATACAGGACCACTGGAAAAACCATAGTCTTGACCAGATGGACCTTTGTTGAAAAGTAATGTCTCTGCTTTTTAATATGCTGTTTATGTTGGTCATAACTTTCCTTCCAAGGAGTGACTTTTAATTTCATGGCTGCAATCACCATCTGCAGTGACTTTGGAGCCTCAAAACAATAAAGTCTGACATTGTCTCCACTGTTTCCCCATCTATTTCCCATGAAGTGATGGGACTCGATGCCATGATCTTAGTTTTCTGAATGTTGAGCTTGAAGCCAACTTTTTCACTCTCATCAAGAGGGGTTTTAGTTCCTCTTCACTTTCGGCCATAAGGGTGGTGTCATCTGTATATCTGAGGTTATTGATATTTCTCCTGGCAATCTTGATTCCAGCTTGTGCTTCTTCCAGTCCAGCATTTCTCATGATGTACTCTACATATAAGTTAAATAAGCAGGGTGACAATATCCAGCCTTGGCGTACTCCTTTTCCTATTTGGAACCAGTCTGTTGTTCCATGTCCAGTTCTAACTGTTGCTTCCTGACCTGCATATAGGTTTCTCAAGAGGCAGGTCAGGTGGTCTGGTATTCCCATCTCTTTCAGAATTTTCCACAGTTTATCATGATCCCCACAGTCAAAGGCTTTGGCATAGTCAGTAAAGCAGAAATAGATGTTTTTCTGGAACTCTCTTGCTTTTTCCATGATCCAGCGGATGTTGGCAATTTGGTCTCTGGTTCCTCTGCCTTTTCTAAAACCAGCTTGAACATCTGGAAGCTCACAGTTCACATATTGCTGAAGCCTGGCTTGGAGAATTTCGAGCATCACTTTACCAGTGTGTGAGATGAGTACAATTGTGCAGTAGTTTGATCATTCTTTGGCATTGCCTTCCTTTGGGATTGGAATGAAAACTGACCTTTTCCAGTCCTGTGGCCACTGCTGAGTTTTCCAAATTTGCTGGCATATTGAGTGCAGCACTTTCACAGCATCATCTTTTAGGATTTTAAATAGCTCAACTGGAATTCCATCACCTCCACTAGCTTTGTTCATAGTGATGCTTCCTAAGGCCCACTTGACTTCACATTCCAGGAAGTCTGGCTCAAGGTGAGTGATCACACCATCATGATTATCTGGGTGGTGAAGATCTTTTTTGTACAGTTCTTCTGTGTATTCTTGCAACCTCTTCTTAATATCTTCTGCTTCTGTTAGGTCCATACCATTTTTGTCCTTTATTGAGCCCATCTTTGTATCTTAGCTCCTCAGCCAAGAGGAGCTACCCCATGTCCAAGGTCAGGGGTGGCGGCCGAGAGGAATTAAGGACTGATTATTCGGCAACAACTGATATTTGTTCAGTGAAACAAACTGTCATGTGGTTATGCTATATCCCAAGATTGTTTTTCCCCAATTAAATAAAAATTTTAGTCACCTTGACCTTTTTAATAAGGGGCAAATCATAGGAGACACACAATTGCTCCATCTGTTTTTGCATTTAATTTTAATCAGAGTTCCATTTAAATTGTTGCATCTTGGCAATCATTTCATTGCAAGGCAAGAAATAGAAATAAATGAGATGTTGCTTTGCCTTGGCAGATTAAATCATGATTCAAGCAACATTCAGATGACATACATGGCAATTTGTAAGAAACAGCAGGGAGCCATACTTGGGGAAGAAAAAAAAAGTGAAGGATGTTTAATTTCCTATCCCATATAAGTGGCAAGGTTGAAGTGAGGATGGTGGTGTGTCTATGAAAATATATCACCATTTAAGGAATCCTATTATTAGACACGGTAGAAGCTCTACCTTAGAGAGGCCTCCATACTGTGGGTAATTATCACAGTCCAGCATGCTAATTGTTTTTCGATCTGCAGGCTGTGCTTTCTATGAGCACTGCTGGGCTGCACCCAGGCTGCTACTTAATGAGAACAGCCCTTATCAAAGAACAGCATCATCTCTGACTATCAAATCGATAGGAAAGCATTAGCCCAGGCTTTAAAGTTTGAAAACATTTTGGTCAGTAGACTTTTGCTCAAATACTGCATATTTCAGGATCATTCCTAGAAGCCATCACGTTCCCTGAGGCGATGAATAATCAGCATATGAAACACACTGAAAAGTAATGAGTAAGGGTCAGCCAGGGTCTTCTTTCTGCTCAAAAATAATGTAAGTGCAGTTATACACCAAATGCTATTTGGAGCTTCAATGAGCAGTGAGATATTTTCACATGACACAGTGGACATTTTAGACAACCAGGCTTGTATATTAAGACAGTGCAAATTTATTTACTTATATATATAAATGTAAATATATATGCATTTCATATTTACTGTAATATTTTGTGCTTTTTACTCTGTGTAAATTTAATACAGCAATCCTACAAGTATGTGATACTTTAATAATTCTAGAATCAGCAAACTGATAAAAAAAAAAACTAAAAACAAACGTTCTAAGTTTGTCTACTAAGTGACAATGTCAAGTTCTAAATCCATGCATCTATGACTTCAGAACTCATACTTAGTACAGATTTTAAAATTACTATAATTTGTATGTATATACATATTCATATATTATGTATATGATAACATTTAACAGATAGAAAATTTATAGTAAGAATTGTAATTAAATTTACTAGATTCAGTGTGTTATTTTATAATATATATTTTGAATGTTCTTTTTAACATGCCAAAATTTAATTTAGAAAGAATAATCTGATTTTACAATTTCCTAATAAAAGGAATTTAATGCTGCCTCTTTGTGATATTGGCTAAGTCAAAGAATTAGCTATGCTTTAGTTTTTGTGTTTGTAAAACAAGAAAAAATAACCATAGATCCTTTAATACCTCTGTAACCAATAAATGCTGTACAGTTTCATGAAGTTATTTCTAGGCAATAAGATATTTCTTCCTGTACTAATTATGCCCTGGCTATCGTAAAGAAGCTAAGGGTCTCTTCCACACTACTTGCTGAAAGGGCAGAGGATAGAGGAGACACTGAATTCTACACTAGCCAGTAAAGCTTCCACCGAACATTTTCTTGATAAAATTTAGTCATTTCAGTACACTTGTTTTCAAAAGTAATTTAAGTGAAATTCTTCCTATGTCTGGAAGTATAATAACTAATATTATAAAATCACATAAGATATTCCTAAGCCATGATCTTGCCATAATTCCATGAAGTAAAATTATATCACTTCAGGAAATAGATTGGTTTGCTATTTTGATGTAATGAGTTCACAAAAAAAATGGCATATACAAGGAATATCTGATTAATACCTTGTTTATTGCTAAGCTAAAGCAGAACATAATATGTAACCATGACAAAACATGCCACTTCACCCAATACTGTACACTCTCACAAAGCAGACTTTATTAATTTTTTTTAAGAACTGTGCAGATACAAGTGTGTAAGAAAATTTGGGGGAAAAATGACCAAGCAATGACCAAGCCTTTCAGTAAGAATCTTTTTAACTTTTATTACTTAACAAAATAATCAGAGTTCTAGATTCTGATGATAGAAAGCCTATTAAATTATCCATATGCATTTGTAGGACATATTACTCTCTGTCATTGAGGAGAGCTGACTCATTTGAAAAGACCCTGATGCTGGGAAAGATTGAGGGCAGGAGGAGAAGGGGACGACAGAGGATGAGATGGTTGGATGGCATCACCGACACAATGGACATGGGTTAAGGTGGACTCCCGGAATTGGTGATGGACGAGGAGGCCTGGTATGCTGTGGTTCATGGGGTCATAAAGAGTTGGATACAACTGAACAACTGAACTGAACTGAACAGAATAATCAGAGCTCTAGATTCTGATGATAGAAAGCCAATTAAATTATCCATATTCATTTGTAGGACATTTTACTCTCTGTCTTTGCATTATCTCAGAGAAAGCATTGCTTTATAGATAAATAATTCCTAAAAACTTAAGGAAATGATCTTCAGTGATATAATTTCTGGATATTTAAAGCTAAATACTTTCTGTTAAATATAGCACTTATCAAGAAATAATTATTTTAATAATTCTCTAGATTTGCTTCATTAAAATAAGTGCATAGCAGATAGACTAGCATTTTCCACATTCTATGCTTTTGTTCTTCCCAGATTCTCACCTGCAGTGCCCAGCGTTCAGAATCCATTTTATCCAGTTCCTGAACAATTCTTATCTAAGTAGAAATTCACTCACATTCTCAGTCCCACCTTCCATAAAATTATCATGTATCTTTACTTTTGTTGTTGTTTTTATCTTTTAAAGTGTGAAAGTTCAATAACACATTTACAAGAGATTTGAAAAATACAGAACAAATATACATATAGTTTTATTATATATTACAATTACTTTTAAGTAGACAGATTAAGATTTTTAGATGTACTTTTATATCAAATTTTCAAAAATTAATGGAAAGGATATACAGAAAAATAGAATGATAAAGCAGAACTGAAAATCAACATGAACTATTTCAACATAATTAAGATTTATACAACTTTCACACAAGAGTAGGATACAAATTCCATTCAAATGCCTATAGACTATAACCTAGTAGACACTGTAATATATCCAGGGTAACTTGTGTATTAATTAATGTGCTTGTAATAATGCAGGCATAAACAAATCTATACTGTTTATCAAATTCTCTCAATATTCTGTGAGCAACTGAAATATTTCAAATTCCCTACAATGCTTTGTTACATAATTAACCTCAACCTCATAAAGTTATTTGCATTTTAATTTTTATGTGTATTTTACTGTGGCTGTTGTTCAGTCACTACATCAGGTCCAACTCCTTGTGACCTCATGAACTGTAGTATGCCAGGCTTTCCTGTTCTTCACTGTCTCCTGGAGTTTGCTCATATTCATGTACATTGAGTCAGAGGAGATAAGGAAAGATATATCCATCTAAATGCAGAGTTCCAAAGAATAGCAAGGAGACATAAGAAAGCATTCCAAAGTGATCAATGCAAATAAATAGAGGAAAACAAAAAAATGGGAAAGACTAGAGAGCATTTCAAGAAAATTAGAGGTACCAAGGAAATATATCATGCAATAAAGGACAGAAATGATATGGACCTAACAGAAGCAGAAGAAATCAGAAGAGGTGGCAAGAATACACAGAACTATACAGAAGACCAGGTAATGATCCAGATAACCATGATAGTTTGCTCACTCACCTATAACCATATATCCTGGAAAGCAAAGTCAAGTAGGCCTTAGGAAGAATCACTATGAACGAAAGTAGCAGAGGTGATGGAATGTGATCAGTTCAGTTCAGTTCAGTTCAGTCACTCAGTCATGTCTGACTCTTTGCAACCCCATGAACCGCAGCCCACCAGGCCTCCCTTTGCATCACCAAGTACTGGAGTTTACTCAAACTCAAATCACTGATGCCATCCAACCAACCACCTCATCCTCTGTGGTTCCCTTCTCCTCCCACCTTCAATCTTTTCCAGAATCAGGGTCTTTTCAAAAGAGCTAAAATATTGGAGTTGCAGCTTCAGTATCAGTCCTTCCAATGAATATTCAGGACTGATTTCTTTAAGGATGGACTAGTTCGATCTCCTTGCAGTCCAAGGGACTCTCAAGAGTCTTTTCCAACACCACAGTTCAAAGGCATCAATTCTTTGGGGCTCAGCTTCCTTTATAGTCCAACTTTCACATCCACACACGACCACTGGAAAAACCATAGCCTTGACTAGATGGAACTTTGTTGGCAAAGTAATGTCTCTGCTTTTTAATATGCTATCTAGGTTGGTCATTACTTTCCTTAAAAGGAGTAAGGGTCTTTTAATTTCATGGCTGCAATCACCAGCTGCAGTGACTCTGGAGACCAGAAAAGTAAAGTCAGCACTGTTTCCACGATTTCCCCATCTATTTCCCATAAAGTGATGGGACCCGATGCCATGATCTTAGTTTTCTGAATGTTGAGCTTTAAGCCAACTTTTTCACTCTCCTATTTCACTTTCATCAAGAGGCTCTTTAGTTATTCTTTGCTTTCTGCCATAAGGGTGGTGTCATCTGCATATCTGAGATTATTGATATTTATCCCAGCAATCTTGATTCCACCTTGTGCTTCCTCCTGCCCAGTGTTTCTCATGATGTACTCTGCATATAAGTTAAATAAGCAGGGTGACTATATACAGCCTTGGCAGACTTCTTTTCCTATTTGGAACCAGTCTGTTGGTCCATGTCCAGTTCTAACTGTTCCTTCCTGGCCTGCATATAGGTTTCTCAAGAGGCAGGTCAGGTGGTCTGGTATGCCCATCTTTTTCAGAATTTTCCACAGTTTATCATGATCCACACAGTCAAAGGCTTTGGAATAGTCAATAAAGCAGACATGGATGTTTTTCTGGAACTCTCTTGCTCTTTTGATGATCCAGTGGATGTTGGCAATTTGATCTCTGGTTCCTGTGCCTTTTCTAAAACCAGCTTGAACATCTGGAAATTCACAGTTCACGTATTGCTGGAGCTTGGCTTGGAGAATTTTAAGCATTACTTTACTAGCGTCTAAGATGAGTGCAACTGTGTAATAGTTTGAGCATTCTTTGGGATTGGAATGAAAACTGACCTTTTCCAGTCCCATGGCCACTGCTGAGTTTTCCAAATTTGCTGGCATATTGAGTGCAGCACTTTCACAGCATCATCTTTCAGGATGTGAAATAGCTCAACTGGAATTCCATCACCTCCACTAGCTATGTCCGTAGTGATGCTTCCTAAAGCCCACTTGACTTCACATTCCAGGATGTCTGCCTCTAGGTGAGTGATCACACCATTGTGATTATCTGGGTTGTGGAGATCTTTTTTGTACAGTTCTCATGTGTATTCTTGCCACCTCTTAATATCTTCTGCTTCTGTTAGGTCCATACTATTTCTGTCCTTTATTGAACCCATCTTTACATGAAATGTTCCCTTGGTATCTCTAATATTCTTGAAGAGATCTCTAGTGTTCCCCATTCTATTGTTTTCCTCTATTTCTTTACATTGATCACTAAGGGTGGCTTTCTTATCTCTCCTTGCTATTCTTTGGAAATCTATATTCAGATGGGTATATCTTCCCTTTTCCCCTTTGCTTTTCACATTCCTTCTTTTCACAGCTATTTGTAAGGCCTCCTCAGACAGACATTTTTCTTTTCTGCATTTCTTTTTCTAGGGGATGGTCTTGATTCCTGTCTCCTGTACAATGTCCTGAACCTCTGTCCATAGTCCATCAGGCACTCTGTCTATCAGGTCTGGTCCCTTAAATCTATTTCTCACTTCCACTGTATAGTCATAAGGGATTTGATTTAGGCTGAATGGTCTAGTGGTGTTACAATCACTCAAACAGAATTCAATCACCTCCACTAGCTTTGTTTGTAGTGATGCCTCCTAAGGCCTACTTGACCTCTCATTCCAGGATGTCTGGCTCTAGATGAGTAATCGCACCATCATGATTATCAGTGTCATGAAGTCATTTTTGTATAGTTTTTCTGCATATTCTTGCCACCTCTTCTTAATATCTTCTGCTTCTGTTAGGTCCCTACCATTTCTGTCCTTTATTAAGCCCATCTTCGCATGAAATGTTCCTTTGGTATCTCTAATTATCTTGAAGAGATCTCTAGTCTTTCCCATTCTATTGTTTTCATCTATTTCTTTGCATTGATCATTGAGGAAGGCTTTCTTATATCTCCTTGCTATTCTTTGGATCTCTGCATTCAAATGGGTATATCTTTCCTTTTCTCCTTTGCCTTTCACTTATCTTCTTTTCATAGCTGTTTGTAAGGGCTCCTCAGACAATTATTTTGCCTTTTTTCATTTCTTTTTCTTGGGGATGGTCTTGATCATTGCCTCCTGTATAATGTCATGAACCTCTGTCCACAGCTCTTCAGGCACTCTGTCTATCAGATCTAATCCCTTGAATCTATTTCTCACTTCCACTGTATAGTCCTAAGGAATTTGACTTAGGTCCCTTAGCCACTGAATGGTCCAGTGGCTTTCCCTACTTTCTTCAATTTAAGTCCAAATTTGGCAATAAATTACAAATCTTTAAAGCTATTTCAAATTTTAATAGATGATTATGTTAAAGGGCTGCACTCAATAAGCCAGAAAACTTGGAAAACTCAGCAGTAGCAACAGGACTGGAAAAAGTTAGTTTTCATTCCAATCCCAAAGAAAGATAATGCCAAAGAATATTCAAACGACTGCACAACTGCATTAATCTCACACACTAGCAAAGTGATGCTCAGAATTCTCCAAACGAGTCTTCAACAGCATGTGAACCAAGAACTTCCAGATGTTCAAGCTGGTTTTAGAAAAGACAGAGGAACTAGAGACTAAATTGCCAACATCCTTAGGATTATAGAAAAAGTAAGAGAGTTCTTGAAAAACATATATTTCTGCTTTATTGACTACATCAAAGCCTTTGACCATGTGGATCACAACAAATTGTGGCAGATTCTTAAAGAGATGGGAGTGGGTATCCAAAATCACTGCAAATGGTGACTGCAGCCATGAAAATAAAAGATGCTTGCTCCTTGGAAGAAAAGCTATGACTAACTTAGATAGCACATTAAAAAGCAGAGGCATTACTTTGCCAGCAAAGGTCTGTCTAGTCAAGGCTATGTTTTTTTCCAGTAGTCATGTATGAATGTGAGAGTTGGATCATAAAGAAACTGAGCACAGATGAACTGATAATTTTGAACTGTGTTGTTGGAGAAGACTCTTGAGAGTCCCACAGACTGCCAGCAGATCAATCCAATCAATCCAAAGGAAATCAGTCCTGAGTTTCATTGCAAGGATTGATGTTGAAGCTGAAACTCCAATACTTGGCCACCTGTTGCAAAGAACTGACTCCTTTGAAAAGACCCTGATTCTGGGAAAGATTGAAAGCAGGAGGTGAAGGGGATGACAGAGGATGAGGTGGTTGGATGGCATCACTGACTCAATGGACATGGGTTTGGGTAGATTCCAGGAGTTGGTGATGGACAGGGAAGTCTGGTGTGCTGCAGTCCATGGGGTTTCAGAGTTGGATACGACTGAGCTACTGAACCAACTAACTGAATCAGTGATGCTATCCAATCATCTCATCCTCTCTGCACCTTCTCCTCCTCCTCCCTTAAATAATCTGTTTAAATTATTACATTAAACAAATGTAATAATTTCCTTATATTTTCTGTGTATATTTGTACATGTTTTTTTCCATTTTGAAGTGTTTTCGCAGATTTGAGTTCTTGGACAACCCATTCTCAGACAGAGACTGATGGCCAAGAAATGTATTAGATCAATGTGCAAGTGCTTTTGTGATCAATACTTGTCTAGGAGGGAAGACACTACTAGTGGGAGATGGAGAATTTGGGCTGTCTTTAGTCCTGACAAAGCCTCTGCTGATCTTGTAGGATGCTCTCAAGCTAAGACATTGTAGATACAGAGTTGAAGTTGGTGAGTGGGCTGGTATAGAAAAAAAAAAAATGTTCTGAATCTCAACTGGGAATTGTAAGCTCATTAACATATATGAAACATATGTCAATCTAGATGATGCATATGTGATACAACCATATCTGTTCCTTTGGTGGAGGTATGGAGTCTCTTTACCCCGGTATTTAGTTAAATGAATTCTATAATAAGAGCAGTAAAGTTACTTAATGATTAGTGTCAGGACATAACTGATTCAACACTAATATTTATTAGTTTTCAGAGGTGAAATCATAGTTTCAATTTTGCTGATTAGTAATAAATATTATTATTTTTATGTTCTTAATATCATCTAACATTTTAGTTTTTATGCAGATTGTATTTTAAATTCATTGTAAAAGTGTCATACTACCAGACAAAGAAATGTTATGATGCAGTCTCATACATGTGGATTTATTTATGCAAAAATCATAGATACTAATCATAACTGCATGATAGCATTAAAAACAAATGTTAATCAAAATTAGATGTTTATCACTTAAATTTTCTCATGATGTAACTTGGATGTGAAAAATCAAAAAGTAGAAAACACTGTACTTGCAAAAGCTTGCTGGAAACACCAGGAAATGCAATTAAAGGAAGCAGAAATTGCCAAACACATTATAAAAACTGAACAGATTATAAACGTTAGTAGACTGACTTTTAAAAATACTGCTCCCTTCTTTTTATCTCATTTTTCATTCTGGAATTTTTCTTGTGTAAAAGGAAGGATTTCTATAGTTTCCTGTTTTCTCATTTTAAAAAATATCTTTACACTTTATTAAACTTTTAAGAAAACTCCCCACATTCAGTCTTTTAGCTCCTTCTTCTAATCAAGCTGTACCAAATTTACTGTTCAGCTTATCTACTCATTTTTTTTAATGAAGAGATGAAGTTTTTAAATTCCAAGACCCCTAGAAGACTTTTTATAAAGCTAATATTTCTTCAAAAGCTTTTTATTGTAAATAATTTACTCAGTTATTACTTTGTTTACTCACTTTTATTTTTCTGGTTATTGAAAAATAACCAGAAAAATATAGTGGTGCATTTTCTGATTCTTTTTGTACTTATTTATTACATTTGAGAAGGTCTGATTCGTAGACACGTGAGGTTCTTGCTCTTATAAGAGGGTTTTGTTGGAGGGAGAGCAGAGTTGACTGACAGGTCAACATGAAGTAGTTCTACAATTAACCACCCTGAGCTGTGCAGGGGCCCCAACTGCTTTGTAAGACTATTGTCAGCACCTCAAAGCTCTTCTGAATGGCTCTGACTTCCACAATAGTTTTCTCTCCTTCACTGGGATGTGATTGCCTTCTCTTTTTGGCATTGTTTTGTTTGCTTTTCCATCTTCCTGGATCTGTAACCATTCTTTTTTCCTATTATTTATAAACTCTTCAAATTCTAAGGAGGATTCTTTCTGTCTTCACTTAAGAAAAGATATAATTATATTTTTTAATGCTTGTAATTTCATAGAATCTTTACAAATATACTTTACCTTCTATCATTACATCATCAATCTTTTTTTGAAGCATCTGATAGTAAAATTAGTTCCTACTATAGAAATTGATTTCAGACCTTCTATTTCTTTTAAGATGACAGTGAATTTTATTATATAAAATTATTTTAAAAGCATAGTGTCTCATTTTATGAGTACAGCATTTTTACTTATAAAAATTTATAATATGTTTAAATGGAAATGAATAATACTGGTTCACTTGACAAATACATCCCTAGGATTGGAGTTTGTGTTTGTTGCATTATTTACACAATGAGATCATCACTCAATATTTAATGTCAAGCTATCTTCTAGACTTACAGAATTCTGCCTTCAAAACATTAGTTTATTAAACTGCAAACATCAAGAATACAAGATGCAAAAAAAGATAAGTCACATAGGAGTGCAGTTATTTAAATCCTTTGGGACAGAAATAAATTTCTTATATCCCATGGACAAAAGATTTTGCCCAAAATCATAACAATGTCTCAATATTTGCTTTGATTTTAAATTAAAATTAAACCATATTTAGATTTTCTTTTAGATATTCTTCTTAAAATTACTCAATGAAAACTTTAGAAACAATTTTAACATATTTCTTTCAGAATATTTGATATAATTAAATTCCCAATGCTTGCATTGTGGTAGAGAAAAATTAAATACAATATTCATGGTATTATATGAGACATGGAAAAATGCATGCTACTTAAATCTTAAGTTTATTAATATGTTCCCCTGTTTCTCTAACTACATCCTTATAAAATGTTTAACACTGTACAAGTATTTTTCCAATATATTTATCCCTTCTTCCAGCAGAAAAGTAATCTCTAAGTTATGTTCACTAGTCACTTTCTCATTTATCCTGTGACTCTCAAAATCTCCAGTCTAAGGAGTCATGTAATGCCACTGAATCCATGAATTGTGTTAGTTCTCACTGACTTGGAGTACTGTATTTTTTTAATAGACTTTTTTTTGCTTTTACTATACTTGCTACTGGGGCCTATAGCAAGGTTTACCTTTTTCAGTTCAGAAAGTAAGAATTCAGAAAGTAACATATTAGTTTTATCAGTTTAGTACTGTTTCAAGAATGTCTCCTGAGGGATACGGTAGTAAAACTCCATTAAAATACTCTCATTTACTTTCATGGTAACACTTTTCCCCATTGATTTTCTCAGAACTAGACTTTGCTTTGTTATTTTTCACTGAGCCTCAGAAATAACTGAAAAAATATGTTTAGTCACCAATCTGTTAAGTTATATTTGAATAAAAACTATGTAGAATATGATACAGTCAAGTTTTAGGAATTCTTATTTGTAAGTGCATTCTGATATAGTGGCATTATAATTCTCTGTGCTACATGCAAATATTTGAATACAGTTACACCCAATATTCATTTCTTAGAAAAATTAATTTGAAACATTAGCAAAATGTCATTATTTTTTACATTACCACACTATATTTTGGCCACCTTATGCAAAGAACCGATTCATTGGAAAAGACTCTGGTGCTGGGAAAGATTGAAGGCAGAAGGAGAAGGCAGTGACAGAGGATGAGATGGTTGGATGGCGTCACTGATTCAATGGATATGAGTTTGAACAAAGTCCAGGAAATAGTGAAGGGCAGGGAAGCCCCATGTGCTGCAGTTCATGGGGTTGCAAAGAGACTGACACAACTGAACAGCAACAAATATGGAGATAATTATTTTCAACAGGTTACTGCAGAACATGAAATAATTATTTTACTCAGGTTACTGTTACTGTGGCCAGCCACAGCCACAGTCTAATTTTTGAAATGATTTAGTGTCTCAATCTCCTTCATGGATGACAGCCTTTTCCTGACAAAGGAGCTTGCATAACTCAATGAAGCTCTGAGCCATGACGTGCAGGGTCAACCAAGATGGATGGGTCATAGTGAAGAATTCTGATAAAATGTGGTCCACTGGAGGAGGGAATGGCAAGGCACTTCAGTATTCTTGCTGCGAGAACCCCACAAACAACATGAAAAGGCAAGAAGATGTGACAACAGAAAATGAGCCCTTCATCTAGAAGGAGTTCAATATGCTACTGGAAAAGAGCAGAGGGCAATTACTAATAGCTTCAAAAAGAATGAAGTGATTGGGCCAAGGCAGAAATGATGTTCAGTTGTGGATATGTCTGGTGGTGAAAGTAAAGTCCGATGCTATAAAGAACAATATTGCATAGGAACCTGGAATGTTAGGTCCATGAATAAAGGTAAATGGGATGTGGTCAGGCAGGAGATGGCAAGAGTGAACATTGAAATCTTAGGAATCAATGAATTAAAATGGATTGGAATGGGAAAATTTAATTCACATGAATGTTGTATCTCCTACTGTGGGCAAGAATCCCTTAGAAGAAATATAGTAGCCCTCATAGCCAACAAGAGTCCAAAATGCAGTACTTAGGTGCAATCTCAAAATTGATAGAATGATCTCGGTTCATTTTCAAGGCAAACGACTCAACGTCACAGTAATCCAAGTTTATGCCCCAACTACTGAGGCTGAAGAAGCTGAAGTTGGCCAGTTCTGTGAAGACCTACAAGACCTTCTAGAACTAGGACCCAAAATATATGTCCTTTTCTTCATAGGTGATTGGAATGCAAAAGAAGGAAGTCAAGAGATGCCTAAAACAACAGGTAAGTTTGGCCATGAAGTGCAAAATGAAAAATAGCAAAGACAAAGTTTTACCAAGACAGTTCACTGGTAATAGTAAACACAACAAAATTGTTGTGTGTTTTTTCAATTGTGTGTTTTTCAACACAACAAAATTGGTCTCTACACATGGATATCACCAGATGTTCAATACCAAAATCAGCTCAATTATATTCTTTGCAGTCGAACATGGAGAAGCTCTACACCATCAGGAAAAAAGAAAAAAAGAAAAAAAAAAAAAAAAGACCATGAACTGACTGTGGCTCAGACAATAAGCTCCTTATTGCCAAATTCAGACTTACATTGAAGAAAGTCTATTAGGCCATTCAGGAATGAGCTAAAACAAACCCCTTATGATTAATTATACAGTGGAGGTGATAGATGAAAGAAATTAGATCTAGTAGACAGAGTACCTGAAAGACTATGGATGGAGGTTCATAACATTGTACAGGAATGACCAAATCCTCCCAAAGAAAAAGAAATGTAAGAAAGCAAAGTGGTTGTCTGAGGAAATTTTGCAAATAATTGAGAAAAGAAGAGAAGTGAAAGACAAAGGAGAAAGGGAAATATATAGCTAACTGAATGCAGAGTTCCAGAAAACAGCAAGGAGATATAGGAAGGTCTTCTTAAATGGATAATGTAAAGAAATAGAGGAAAACTATAGGATGGGAAAGACTAGAGATCTCAACAATAAAATTGGAGATACCAAGGAAACATTTCATGCAAGGATGGGCACAATAAAGGACAAAAACAGCAAGAACCTAACAGAAACAGAAGAGATTAAGAAGTGGCAAGAATACACAGAAGAACTGTACAAAAAAGGTATTATTGACCCAGGTAACTACGATGGTGTGGTAACTCATTTATAAAGACATACACACTGGAGTGTGAAGTTAAGTGGGACTTAAGAGCATTACTATGAAAAAAGTAGGTGGAGGTGATGGAATCTCAGCTGAGCTATTTCAAATCCTAAAAGATGATGCTGTTAAAGTGTTGCAGTCAATATGTCAACAAAATTGGAAAACTCAGCAGTGGTCACAGGACTAGAAAAGATCAATTTTCATTCTAATGCCAAAGAGTGTTCAAACTACCCTACAAGCGTGTTCATGTCACATGCCAGCAATGTAATGCTCAAATCCTTCAAACTAGACTACAGGAGTATGTGAACTGTGAATTTCCAGATATATAAGCTGGATATACAAAAGGCAGAGGAACCAGAGAGGAAATTGCCAACATCCACTGGATCATAGAAAAAAGCAAGAGAATTCTGGAAATAACATATACATATGCTTCATTAAATATTCTAAAGCCTTTGACTGTGTGGATCACAGCAAACTGTGGAAATTCTTAAAGAGATGAGAACACAAGATCACCCTACCTGTCTCCTGAGAAACTTGTTTGCAGGTCAAGAAGCAACATTTAGACCTGGACATGGAAAAATGGACTGGTTCAAATATGGGAAAGGAGTACATCAAGACTGTATATTTCATCCTGTTTATTTAACTTATAAATATAGACATCATGCAGAATGGCAGGCTGGATGAAGCACAAGCTGGAATCAAGATTGCCAGGAGAAATGTTAACAACTTCAGATATGCAGATGATATCACTCTAACAGCAGAACCTGAAGAGCAACTAAAGACTCTCTTAAGAAGGGTGAAAGAGGAAAGAGAAATAGCTAGCTTAAAACTCAACACAAAAACTAAGATCATGGCTTCTGGTCCCATCACTTCATGGCAAAAAGAAAGGGAAAATGTGGAAGCAGTGACACATTTTATTTGGGGAGGCTCCAAAATCACTGCAAATGGTGACTGCAGCCATGAAATTAAAAGACATTTGCTCCTTGGAAGGAAAGCTATGACAAACCTAAACAGTGTATTAAAATCCAGAGACATAATGTTGCTGACTAAGGTCCATATAGTCAAAGCTATGGTTTTACCAGTAGTCATGTACGGATATGAGAGTTGGACCATAAAGAAGACAGAGGGCTGAATAATTGAAGCTTCTGAATTGTGGTGCTGGAGAAGACTCTTGAAGTCCCTTGGACAGCAATAAGATCAAACCAATTAATCCTAAAGGATATCAACCCTGAATATTCATTGGACAGACTGATGCTGAAACTGAAACTCCAATTCTTTGGCTACCTGATGTAAAGAGCAGACTCATTGGCAAAGACCCTGATCCTGGGAAATACTGAAGGCAAAAGTAGAAGATGGAGGCAGAGGGTAAGATAGCTACATAGCATCGTCAAATCAATAGACATAAATTTGAGCAATTCTGGGAGATAGTGAAGGATCGGGAAGCCTGGCGTGCAGCAGTCCATGGGGTCTCAGAGATTTGGATATGACTTAGTGACTGAACAACCAAACAACAGTGTTCCAACTTCCCAAATGTTTCATTTATCATCTCTTCATTGTGACCATTTCCATCTTATGTATAAATCTAATTCCCAAGATCTGTTCTTGCTTTAAAAAAACTTAATATACTCATAGCCTTGCTTTCTTGCAATATTTCTCTGTAGATTTTCTCAACTTAATTTTCCTCTATTACTGTTATTTCTCTCATTTTATCAAAAACATTTTAGAAAACATTGTGATTTGTTTATTTTCAAATTCACTGGCCACATTTTTTCCTTATCTGTATTGGTCTTCATGAAATGTTTAACACTGTTAATCAAGGAGGCAGAAGTCTACCAACAAATATGCTGAGAAAGTTCCCTTCTGAAAGACTGTGCTGCTTTTGAGAGCTGCTCTCCCCCACCAGCCATTAGATATAATTAGGAGATACAGAGTCTCCAATTTTTCCATTTTGCTTAGCAACAATCCTGCTGTAATAGGATAAGGCCATCCATAGTAAAATATACATTTTAACATATCAATCTGTGTCACAGGAACGTCTCTAAATGCTGAGTTCTATGTGCTACAGGAAAACCAATAAGAGCGATTTCTGATTTCAAAAACAACCATATATGTTTTTGGCTAGGCTTCTGGTAATACATCTGTGAGCTCCAAGCTTCATTGTGAATTATTTAACACCTAGAATCTCTTTGTGTTTTTTGAAAGATAAACTGAATAGAATGTCTTTGTAACCATGTGGAGACTAGTAAAACATAAAGAAAAATAATTAAAGTAGGACAAGTCTTACGAATGCTTTTTGGAACACAGAGAGTAATACAAATGTTAATTTTCTGCTTCCATTTGTGATTTACAATAGTTGTTTTTCTTTCCTAATTACTACTTTTTGTGACTTTTCAAAAAATATTGGTTCAATGGATCATACAGATCATGTTTAAGTGAATGTTAGATGTTGTATCATAGGATGTTAGAGATATTACAGCATGTGTTTCTTTTCTTGTCTAAAACATATATATGTGTATATCTACATGAGAGTTGGGTAAAGAAAAGATACAAACAATTATGTTGATAAACTGATAGTTGCAGAACAAGTGCAATAGTTTATCATAATGTTCAGTAATAAATGTAAATAATATTATTTTCCCAAGAGTCATTCTTATCTGACATGGTAGAGTAAAAGCTATGGACTTCTCACTTCTTTGTGAGATATTCCTCATAACAGAAACTTAAAGAATTAAGAAGCAGTTAGGGCCATTCTTCAGAAATGGAAAATAAATAGAAATTCTTAATCTAGGAGGAATCTCATTATACTATTTTTTTCAGAATTATTACTCAAAGAAATTCTTAAAAGGAAAATGGAAAGGATTACAGTCAGGTGTAGGTTGTATTTAAGCATGGTGTAGAGAGATTTAAGTGGGAAGAAAGAGAGAAAAAGAGAGATTTGTGTTGACATAGTTAAATATAAGACATGCAGTGATGGTTTTCACACATATCTCAAATCTTCAGAGACTCCTCCAAACTTGCCATTTTATCTAAATTTTTATTTGCCTTATTCTTCTACATTGAACTTTTTATTATCTGCAAAACTAATTTTTATTTGTTCATTACGTATCTCACTCTTCAAATGCATACCCAAAGACATTACAAAACTAGTCTTTTTTGTTCTCTTCCCAACACCTATCATAATGTGTGGTAGATAGAAAACACCCAATCAACATTTATGGAAAGAATAAGCAAATTGAAGTAGTGGCAGACATGAATAAAATTTGCAAATTTTCATTAGTTTTGGGAGTTACATTAGAAGTTAAATTATCTCTTGGCCTTTAAGATAAAGATGGATAAGCCTGGAGCTAAAGAAAATTAATGTCTCAAAACTAAGTAGAAGCTTCATTAACTATATGTTTCCAAGATTAGGAGAATACAGGTAATATTTGTATTCAAAGCATTCTTTCTTGCAAAAACCAAGAATAAGTCCACATCAATTTGAGTGAACAGATCCAAGAAAAAGAGGATAAATAGTAATAAATTCCAACTTTAAAGAATGTTATTTGGCCAAATGATCCTCAGGTTTTGGCATTTCTTAAGTGGTCTGTTCTTTATTCACAAAACTGCCTATCTATGTGTTCTATCTATCTATAAGCTAACAATAAGGTATTCTGTAGGTGCCAAAGCTTAACATATTCTAGACTAATTCTCCTTTATTCTTATTAAAGATTTTTTTATTATTATTTCTATCACCTCATGAACTCAAAGAAGATGGACCAAAATTAATCAAAACATTGACTAATGTTTAATCATTTAAACATTAGTTTTTAAAAAAGAGTCCACCAGCCTGCTGCTAGAAAGGTGGGGGTTGGGGGGACAGGGCATCAGCATTGCTTGATGTGGTTTGCAGCAAGTCAAAGAAGCCTACCAAGTTCACCTGGAGTCTGCTCTGGACTGGTGCACTAAGCATGAGTCCCTTGAGCATCCACTCCACCCTCTGGGCTTGACAGCACTCCAGGTGCTTTGGTAAATTTCTCCTGAAATCAGGACCTCATTATCTTAAGTAGATGGCCTGTGAGTTTTATTTGAGCTGTTATCTTAAGACTTGGAGTCTTAAGGGGATACTCTGACCTTTCCTAGGTAAAGGGACATAGGAAGACGTTCCTAGCCAGGGACTTGGAAGAATTTCGAAGCAGAAAAGACCAAAAAGAAATTTCGGAGTAAACTGGATTGGCTGACCTTTAAAAATCTAGCTTAAGATTGGAAAAATTTGTATATTTAGGGGCTGAACAAAATGTTTGGGTGCAAAATGAGAGACTTAATCTATTCAGTTATGAAATGAAGGGACATTACCAGTCACAAGGTGTTCTAAGGTGACCAGGAACCAAGAAAAGAAGTCTGAGAATTGGAACCTCATCATGACACTGTAAGTAATGTATGGCTCATCCTGTCCTGAAAAGTTGCTTTACATTTTGAATAGTCTGTTGTAACTTTATTTTTTGCCCTTCAAATCATTTATTGTCACTTTGGTTGAGTGAATAAGTATTGTTTTATACTGATTTATTTTCCTACCTAGCAAAGTGTTTTTGAAACCTTTTGGTGTCTTTGAAAGATTTCCTCAAGAGCATCTGAAGCATATCCAAGATAGAAATTAAACTTAATTAGGCTTATTTGCTATGTTAAATTACATGGGAAGCAATGTCAAATGAGTGGTGCTAAATCTTCTCAGATTACATTGTATGGGGAGTGTGGTGGGATAGAGTGTGTGTGTGTGTGTGTGTGTGTGTGTGTGTGTGTGTGTATGTTTAGTTGCCCAGTCATATCTGACTTTGTGATCCCAGGGACTATAGCCCACCAGGCTCCTCTGTCCATGGAATTCTCCAGACTTGAATACTGGGGTGGGTAGCAATGGAGAAGGGGTAGCAATCCCCTTCTCCAGGGGATTTTCCCAACCCAGGATTGAACCTGGGTCTTTTTTACCATCTGAGCCACCAGGGAAGCTCATATTGTATGGGTAAATGATATTAACATATGTAGTAGAGATTATTTGACATTGCTAAAATGTAAATATATTCTGGTTTAATGTTATTAATCATAATTTTAGCTAGTTTTACCATTACTGTATGCCACAAAAATAACCTCAACCCTGAAACTTTGCTTCCAGAACCAATGGAAAGGAAATGACTACAATTCCATTTTACTAACAAATATCTTCTTACTCCAAGGAATAATTTACAAGAATAATCTATTGATAATGTTAGTGTACTTTGGCTTACAGATGGGTCCTACTTAAAAAATGATTGGGGACATTACTAAGATATATATGCAGTAACAACCACAATTAACATAATTGAAAGTTCTTTTTTTTTTTTCTAACCAAAAACAGAGTCAGCATAAGTTGAATTAATAGTTCTAACTTGAACTCATCAACCAGCTAAAGATCATATTTCAAATGTGACAGTCATTATGCTTTTGAATTACACATGACTTTGGAATGCTATGGAGATAAGAAGTTTTAACCTCTTCAGGACAGCTGATTTAAAAACGGAAAACAGGTTGCCAGGTTATTAAGTGTTATATACCAAAATTGCTGGCAATCATTAAAATACTAGGGCATTCCAAATCTGGCTATATGGAACTAAAGGAAATCAGCTTATCAATGACGCAGCCAAATAGGGAGCTTTAAATACCCATTCTGTCCAGCCTTGAGAATGGCTACTGCTTTCTGTTAACCTTGCCAACTCAGTGGAACATCTCCGTCTGCAGGCTCAGGAAATTGAAGAAGAGAAACAAATAGGGCAACAAGAAGAGGGAATTTTGATACCATCACATATATATAATTTGGAAATGATAAAACAAACAAAACAAATAAAAAATTATAGTGCCTGTTGGAGTTCAATCATTACCCCGGTATGTACAATCTTTAACTCAATGGGCACTTGAGAAAATGGCTATATGGGGAAAACTATATGTTTGGAAACTTTCTCCCATGATGGCTCATAAAGTATATGCTCGTCTTACTATCTGCCCTAAATATAATCCTGGAAAATCACTGCATGGGTCACAAGGCCACTTTTTCCTTCCTAGGGCACCCTTTAAGATACAGCAGCTGGACTTTGTCCAAATGCCACTGTCTCAAGAGTATAAATATGTTTTGGTAACAATCTGTATACTTTCACACTGAGGTGAAGTTTTTCCTTACAGAGGAGTAAAGGCTATAAGGTTAAATTGCTATTTGAAAGGATAATTCTTGTTTGGGGAATTCCTTCCAAATTACACAGTTACCAGGGAAATTATTTTGCTGGACAAATAATTAAATCTATTTGTGACATATGGCCAATAATGCAGTATTTTCAGTGAACTTATCACCCCCCATCTTCAGGACTAGTGGAAAGAATTAATGGCACTGTCAAAACTCAATTGGCAAAACCTTCAGAAGCATTTAATCTCTCATGGGCAAAAGCTCTTCTGCTAGTGCTTTTCAAATTTAGGCCTATGCCTTTTGGTAACATCAGCTGTCTCCTTCTGAAATATTAACAGGACACTCTATGTAATTAGATGAGAGAATATATGAACCAATCTTACTCAAGGGAGATATATTACATTATTGTCAGGGTCTTATTGAGGCACTTAAAAGAAATGAAAAAAAGTTGGTAGTTAATTCCTTTCTTGGTGAACTTCCCAGAAACAAAGGCCTTAAGGATCATGATTTACAATATGCAGATTTTGTTTATTAGAAAATATGTCAAATAAAAGATTTTTTTGCAGCCACATTGGAAAGGACCTTATTCAGGATTGCTAAATAATCCATGCACTGCCAAATTAAAAGGCACAAACTCATGGGTTCACATCTCTTATTTTAAAAAATGTCTTTGCATCAGACTGGTCTGCAGAGAGAACTGCTGACTTTAAACTTAAATCAGTGCTCAAACACAGGAGAAACAACACCCATACCAGGAGGAGAAGAAGACAACAGTGGTAGACAGCTGACTCAAGGACCAAACCAGAACTGTTAAGACCCATCCTGGTAGTTCAGATGAACTAGTTACTAAATATTTTTCTCCCTATGAAAATTGAATTATTTTTTAAATTGAAAATTATTGCTTTACTCTAAGCTATTAATGACCATTATGGACACAAAATTATCTAGTAAATATATCACAAAGTATGACTATCTAACTGATTGTTTGGATCTGTCATCAAATTCCCCAGTCAATAAAAACTGACATAAATCCCTTCATAATTCCTGTCACCAACTTTTCAGGTGTTCCTAAAATTACCACTCAACTAGAGAGACCCCAGTCTGGCCTAATCTTTCATGTTCAATTTCTTCAACATATTAAAGGATCCATCCTTTGTTTGATACTCTCCTCAATACTTGAAGTCTGTGCACACCCCAAGGCCTCCTCGTTGCATCATTTGCTTGTTCAACAAATGTCTTAAAGAGAAAAATAGGAGTAAACTCTTCTGGTAACTCCTATGTGTTAAATACAACACAGATGACTTTTAGAAAGCCTGCAAGAAAATGATTTATGGTTTAACATTGTGTTTACAAAATTCCCAACTAATGAAACTTTCAATGAGAGCACTCTGGGAGGAATCATTTGTGTCCCCCAGGTTTTGTTTTAATATTGTAATTGACCCAGTTTCTGAAGGATGTACACATAAATTGTCTTAATATCTGGCATATAGAAGACTTATGCTTATTGGGCCATTGTTACCTCATTGTCTGTTTTCTATTTTCTTTCCTTATTACAAAGTCAATAAATCCATGTCAGTAAGATATCAAGACACTTGGTGGCAAAGTGTTTTGTGAATTTTGGTTCTTAGTGCACGAGTACATGATCAGAAATCTATCAGCTATCATCAGTCAAAGAGCCAAGGACTCTACACAAATCAAATCAGAGCAAGCATCCCTAAATACCTTAGCCCACGAAGTACCAGATAACAGGGTTGCCTTAGATTTTCTACTGGTTAAACAAGAAATGTTTGTGCTCCTTTTCACAACACTTGTTGCTCTTATATTGATACATCTGGAGAAGTGGAGACATACCTAGAAAAAAATTCTTATAACCAAAAACTCTTATAACCAAAGATAAATTGGTTGTAAGATATAGGGGAAAATAACCTTTTAAGTGATCTATTTAGTTGACTCCTCTCTGAAATAAGCATTTTTTCCCAACCCTGTTTTACAAATGCTTATCATTTTCTTAGTATGTATTACTATTCTTTTCCTAGTTATCAATCTACTCATGACATGTATCACTGCTTTCTTTAAATCTATTGCTAAAAACATATTTTCAATGTTTGTTCAACAATGTGATATAACTGATAATATGTGTAGCCTATGAAATTTTTTCTTGTCAGCATATAAAATATTTTCTTGTGTTTGTTCACTATATCTGATTAGTTCTGCCCCCAATGTGGATAGGTTCAGTTCAGTCCCTCAATTGTGTCCGACTCTTTGCAACCCCATGAATTGCAGCACACCAGGCCTCGCTATCCATCATCAACTCCCAGAGTTTATTCAAACTCATGTCCATCGAGTTGGTGATGCCATCCAGCCATCTAAAATTCTGTCATCCCCTTCTCTTCCTGCCCCAAATCCCTCTCAGCATCAGGGTCTTTTCCAATTAGTCAGCTCTTCGCATGAGGTGGCCAAAGTATTGGAGTTTCAGCTTCAGCATCAGTCCTTCCAAAGAACACCCAGGACTGATCTCCTTTAGGATGGACTAGTTGGATCTCCTTGCAGTCCAAGGGACTCTCAAGAGTCTTCTCCAACACCACAGTTCAAAAGCATCAATTTTTTGGTGCTCAGTTTTCTTCACAGTCCAGCTCTCATATCCATACATGACCAATGGAAAAACCATAGCCTTGACTAGATGGACCTTTGTTGGCAAAGTAATGTCTCTGCTTTTTAGTATGCTATCTATTGGTCATAACTTTTCTTCCAAGGAGAAAGCGTCTTTTAATTTCATGGCTGCAATCACCATCTGCAGTGATTCTGGAGTCCAAAAAAATAAAGTCTGACACTGTTCCCACTGTTTCCCATCAATTTCCCATGAAGTGATAGGACCAGATGCCATGATCTTAGTCTTCTGAATGTTGAGCTTTAAGCCAACTTTTTCACTCTCCTCCTTCACTTTTATCAAGAGTCTTTTTAGTTCCTTTTTCACTTTCTGCCATAAGGGTGGTGTCATCTGCATATCTGAGGTTTTGATATTTCTCCTGGCAATCCTGATTCCAGCTTGTGCTTCTTCCAGCCCAGCTTTTCTCATGATATACTCTGCATATAAGTTAAATAAGCAGGGTGACAATATACAGCCTTGATGTACTCCTTTTCCTATCTGGAACCAGTCTGTTGTTCCATGTCCAATGTGGATAACTAATGAAAAAATATATATACATATATATGAAAAAGCTTGTCACTGAGGGACACAATGGACCCACTACAGGCAAGTAGTACCACCCTGGCACCGAGGGTCAAATATACTAATCATCAAATCTTTCTATCAGAAGATTTGTAATCAAAACTTCGAAATAAGGAAAGAAAATTCCACCTATTAAGGTATATTGTTGTTGTTTAATTGCTAAATAGCATCCTACACTTTTCAACCCCACGGACTATAGCTCGCCAGACTCTTCTGTCCATGGGATTTCCCAGGCAAGAACACGAGAGTGGGCTGCCATTCCTTCTCCATTAAGGTAAAGTGAAAGTGAAGTCACTCAGTCGTGTCCAACTCTTTGCGACCACATGGACTGTAGTCCACCAGGCACCTCCATCCTTGGGATTTTCCAGGCAAGAGTACTGGAGTGGGCCGCCATTTCCTTCTCCACCATTAAGGTAAGGAGAAGTCATTTGGCTAAGGAGAAGCCATTTGGCTAATACATGACTAGGTTTATGCTAACTAGAAGAGTCTATACTGTATCCTATCAGGTATACACTTTAAATCTGCTTTAACCATTAAAGCATGTAGTGTACAGAAGTAAGGACTGTCTATTTTGAAGATAGTGATAAATACATCCATTTCTGGGATGAAATTGCTAGTATTCCATCTATGGTAAGACTCAATTCTCAGGTGCCAAGGCCATACTGACCCACTGTGTACATACAATTCTGTTTTCTCCCCCTTAAGCCTTGAAGGAATGTGCTCCTGCCATGCTTCTTTTGTTATGACAAGATATAAAACTGTGCTGAAGGTGATGCTTGCTGTGGGTTTGTCATATATAGCTTTTATTATGTTGAGGTATGTTCCTTCTATTCCTGCTTTCTGGAGAGTTTTAATCATAAATCAGGAACAAGACAAGGGTGCCCACTCTCACCACTACTATTCAACATAGTTTTGGAAGTGTTGGCCACAGCAATCAGGGCAGAAAAAGAAGTAAAAGGAATCCAGATAGGAAAAGAAGAAGTGAAACTCTCGCTGTTTGCAGATGACATGATCCTCTACATAGAAAACCCTAAAGACTCTACCAGAAAATTACTAGAGCTAATCAACGAATACAGTCAAGTTGCAGGATATAAAATTAACACACAGAAATATCTTGCATTCCTATACACTAACAATGAGAAAACAGAAAGAGAAATTAAGGAAACAATACCATTCACCATTGCAACAAAAAGAATAAAATACTTAGGAGTATATCTACCTAGAGAAACAAAAGACCTATACATAGAAAACTATAAAACACTGATGAAAGAAATCAAAGAGGACACAAGCAGATGGAGAAATATACCGTGTTCATGGATTGGAAGAATCAATATTGTCAAAATGGCTATACTACCCAAAGTAATCTATAGATTCAATGCAATCCCTATCAAACTACCAACAGTATTTTTCACAGAACTAGAACAAATAATTTCACAATTTGTATGGAAATACAAAAAACCTCGAATAGCCAAAGTAATCCTGAGAAAGAAGAATGGAACTGGAGGAATCAATCTGCCTGACTTCAGACTCTACTACAAAGCCACAGTCATCAAGACAGTATGGTACTGGCACAAAGACAGAAATATAGATCAATGGAACAGAATAGAAAGCCCAGAGATAAGTCCACGAACCTATGGTCACCTTATCTTCGACAAAGGAGGCAAGGATATACAATGGAAAAAAGATAACCTCTTTAACAAGTGGTGCTGGGAAAACTGGTCAACCACCTGTAAAAGAATGAAACTAGAACACTTTCTAACACCATACACAAAAATAAACTCAAAATGGATTAAAGATCTAAATGTAAGACCAGAAACTATCAAACTCCTAGAGGAGAACATAGGCAAAACACTCTCCGACATAAATCACAGCAGGATCCTCTATGACCCACATCCCAGAATTTCAGAAATAAAAGCAAAAATAAACAAATGGGACCTAATGAAACTTAAAAGCTTTTGCACAACAAAGGACACTATAAGCAAGGTGAAAAGACAGCCCTCAGATTGGGAGAAAATAATAGCAAACGAAGCAACAGACAAAGGATTAATCTCAAAAATATACAAGCAACTCCTCCAGCTCAACTCCAGAAAAATAAATGACCCAATCAAAAAATGGGCCAAAGAACTCAACAGACATTTCTCCAAGGAAGACATACAGATGGCTAACAAACACATGAAAAGATGCTCAACATCACTCATTATCAGAGAAATGCAAATCAAAACCACAATGAGGTACCATTATACGCCAGTCAGGATGGCTGCTATCCAAAAGTCTACAAGCAATAAATGCTGGAGAGGGTGTGGAGAAAAGGGAACCCTCTTACACTGTTGGTGGGAATGCAAATTAGTACAGCCACTATGGAAAACAGTGTGGAGATTTCTTAATAAGCTGGAAATAGAACTGCCATATGACCCAGCAATCCCACTTCTGGGCATACACACCAAGGAAACCAGATCTGAAAGAGACACATGCACCCCAATGTTCATCGCAGCACTGTTTATAATAGCCAGGACATGGAAGCAACCCAGATGCCCATCAGCAGACGAATGGATGAGGAAGCTGTGGTACTTATACACCATGGAATATTACTCAGCCATTAAAAAGAATTCATTTGAATCAGTTCTAATGAGATGGATGAAACTGGAGCCCATTATACAGAGCGAAGTAAGCCAGAAAGATAAAGACCATTACAGTATACTAACACATATATATGGACTTTAGAAAGATGGTAACGATAACCCTATATGCAAAACAGAAAAAGAGACTCAGATGTATGGAACAGACTTGTGGACTCTGGGAGAAGGCGAGGGTGGGATGTTTCAGGAGAACAGCATTGAAACATGTATATTATCTAGGGTGAAACAGATCACCAGCCCAGGTTGGGTGCATGAGACAAGTGCTCGGGCCTGGTGCACTGGGAAGACCCAAAGGGATCGGGTGGAGAGGGAGGTGGGAGGGGGGACTGGGATGGGGAGTACATGTAAATCCATGGCTAATTCATATCAATGTATAACAAAAACTACTGTAATGATGTAAAGTAATTAGCCTCCAACTAATAAAAAAAAAAAAAAAAGAAAAAAAAAAAAAAAAAAAAAAAAACTGTGCTGAAAACCATGCTTCTACAGAGAAGTTCCTCACACCTATCTGAGAGACTGTCTTCCAGGTTATGGACCTCAGT